>NC_068421.1:12439151-12631651 GCF_023373465.1 Oncorhynchus keta | reverse complement strand
AACCACAATACAACCATTACACAACCACAATACAACCATTACACAACCAAAAAAAAAAAACCTATAACACAACCACAAAATGATAAGATAACACATAGTTTATTAGTCCATATGTGATGGAAATGGGTCTTGAGCTTTAACCCGACCCCCCGATACACACACACAAGCACAACAACGCGATGTAACATGACCATGGCTCTGACTGAATGCTGTAGTGCTGTTCTTAATTTCCTAAACAAAATGAATTCTCTAGAACATGTATTCCCAAACTGGGGTATGTGAACCCCCAGGGGTACGCCAAATAAAAATGTGATTATTATTCTTATTTTGTATTTATTTTTTTCTCTTTTTTTTTACAGTACATTTATATTCTCCAACGGAAGTTATTTTTTCTTGCCTGAGTAGCTTCGTTTCACTGACAAATCTAATTAAACCATCTAGTGTTCAGTGAAATAACAGCACATTGTCAAATACAAGCAGCCTCGTCAAATAATTCCCATCCAATCACATTAACCGTTACACTCACGGTCCGTATGTAGCCAAACGTAGCTGCTGCTCATGTTGGTCTCTGTACTGATGGTGCAAAAGCCATGACAGGGAGACATAGTGGAGTGGTAACGTGCGTGCAAGCAGTTGCTCCCAACGCCACTTGGGTACACTGCAGCATCCACCAAGAGGCTCTTGCTGCCAAGGGAATGCCTGAGAGGTTGAAAGACGTTTTGGACACTACAGTGAAAATGGTTAACTTTGTTAAAGCAAGGCCCCTGAACTCCTCGTGTATTTTCTGCGCTATTCAATGATATAGGCAGCGACCATGAAACGCTTTTACAACATACTTAGAAGTGTGTTGGTTATTAAGGGGCAAAGTATTGACACGTTTTTTTTAAATTGAGAGACCAGTTTAAAGTTTGTTTTGATGACCATAATTTTCACTTGTCTGACTGCTTGCATGATGAGTTTCTCACACGACTGGCCTATCTGGGTGATGTTTTTTCTCACCTGAACAACTATATTCAATGTGCTGGACAAAATTGAGACTCTGATTAAGAAATTGGAGCTCTTCTCTGTCTGCATTAGCAAGGATAACAAAGAAATCATTGTATGATTTTTGTTGTGTGCAAATGAACTCAAGCTTACAGACAATGTCAAATGTGATTTAGTGAGTAAGTTGGGTACACAATTACGCAGGTATGTTCCCGAAATGGATGACACAAACAACTGGATTAATTATCCCTTTCATGCCCTGCCTCCAGTCCACTTACCGATATCTGAACAAGAGAACCTCATCGAAATTGCAACAAGCGGTTCTGTGAAAATTGAATTTAATCTGAAGCCACTGCTAGAAACCATCAAAGTAGACTGTGCCGGCCTCCCGGGTGGCACCACTAACACTGCATCGCTGTGCCACCAGAGACTCTGGGTTCTCGCCCAGGCTCTGTTGCGACCGGGAGGTCCGTGGGGCGACGCACAATTGGCCTAGCGTCGTCCAGGATAGGGAGGGTTTGGCCGGTAGGGATATCCTTGTCTCATCGCGCACTAGCGACTCCTGTGGCAGGCCGGGCGCAGTGCACACTAACCAAGGTCGCCAGGTGCACGGTGTTTCCTCCGACACATTGGTGCGGCTGGCTTCCGGGTTGGATGCGCACTGTGTTAAGAAGCAGTGCGGCTTGGTTGGGTTGTGTTTCGGAGGATGCATGGCTTTCGACCTTCGTCTCTCTCTCGAGCCCGTACGGGAGTTGTAGCGATGAGACCAGATTGTAACTACTAACAATTGGATACCACGAAATTGGGAAGTAAAAGGGGTAATATTCAACAAAAAAACACACAAAAAAAGTTGACTGTGCCTTGACAAATCGTGCTCTTAAGACACTGATGCCCTTTGCAACCGCGTATCTATGTGAGAGTAGTGGAGTTCCTCAGAACAGAAGATCCATCCAGGCAGAAATATGATCCAGATGTTGCCAGGCATTGCAGCTATTCTGAGACCCACTGAGGTTTTCCCATAAATACATCAACAGATATTCCCTGTGGCAAAACAACACCAAAATCATCTTAATCTCCTCCAGAAATAACATGTCTAAGAGGATGATTACAGACATATTGTCAGTAGCAGGTGCATGTAAACATATTAAAGAAACACAAGGCAATAATGGTGTCATGACGTTGGCCTGGGGGTAGGTTTATGAGTCATAAATACCTCTTCCGTCCTTTTTCCTCTCTCTACCCTACTGACGTGAAATTTGAAAACCCCTTGGTTAACATAGAGATTCTGGCAACATCAGAAGGTGGGTGGAAATTAACTATATTCTGGTAATCCGACCAATTGAACATGTGCGGTGGTACTTAATGAATGTGTCAGTTCGGTTGTCATCTGAGACATTCTCCTCAATGATAGGATGACATGAACTCTACAGTGGAAAGTCTACACATCAGAGTTATCAGATTCACATGGAATTGTTGTTCAATATAAATGTTTGAATATAAAATGATTGGTGAAGAAATTAAATGTAATTTTAGCTTCCAAATGAGAGATTTGGGTTCAGGGCTCTGCTCAATCAGTGGGCCCGCCCCTGTGAAGAGACATGGCTTATAAAACTTTTCAAACACACCCTTCTCGCTCCACTATATAAAGCCTTGACGAAAATGTAACCTCCTGTTCCAAGTACGTGAGGTCTGCAGCCTCTGGAGGACTAACATGTCAACTACAGAACTAAGCCAACCTCAGCGTGAGCTTTGGTTGCGAATGGTATGAACTTTGAACTCTTATTCACTACAGAAGTGGTACCTCCGAGCCGTTGAGTTAGCAACAGCAGCTGCAAACGCGGGCTAGGAAAGAACAGACAGAGTATCCCGTCTACCACACAACGACGTTACTACAACGTATTCAATTGACCACCAGAGACATTCTTCAAAGGACTCGGTTTGGCAACACGGCCTTCCATCAACCTACCAAAGCGCAACTCAGAGTAAATATTTATTGCATTTTCCTTTTCCAAATGGGCGGTAATTTAGAATGCATAAGATACTTTATTTACGATAGCACAGCTTCTCTCTCTTTGTCCCTCAGTCTTCCCTCAGTCTTCCCGCTCCTTCACTCAAACCCAGCCCCTTTTCTTTTGTGTAACCAGCTGTCATATCTGTTCCGTCCGCTAAGGACGTTTTCCTTTATGACGTAATTTGTAATCAAGTTATGATTTAATTATGTGTATGTGTAATTCTGTGTGATTGTTAGGTATTTAGTAAATAAATAATTAAACCCAATTTTGTATTGCTGATTCAACTTGTTAGCCAGGGTTTGTGAAGATAACCAGGTATTTACAACTTTCAGATGAGACTGAATTAAGGTGACGATTAATATTGATGTAAAATATTACTAGGTCTTTTAGAGTTTATTCGGAAGATAACAGCTCAATAAATATTATTTTGTGGTGCCCCGACTCTCTAGTTAATTACATTTACATGATTAGCTCAAATAGGTAATATTAAATACGGAGAAAGGAATTTTATAGAATAGCATGTCATATCACTTCATCCGGCATAGCCAAAGACACGAAAGCACCGCTTCCCAAACCCTTCTTACCCTTTGACCATCTGAAACCTTTTCTACCCAGAAGGACCTAGTCTTGTCTGCCACGACTCTCCAGCTACCATTTAGGAAGCCGTGGCTTCATGTCCCTGTTGGTTTTCTCTCTAATGGCACTGTAAACTGTTATTCCTATTAAAAGTCCCAGGTGTGTGCAAGTGCATGTGGCCTTAACCCAGCTGTCCCTGCATTCTCCTCTGAAGCACAGAACTGTGGGACAGTTTACTGAATCTGACTGCCTAATAAGGTCAGATGCTCACTCTGATACACATTTGGGGCTGCTGCAGTGGCCAAACACACACACACAATACACACAATACTAATTTATAAGACTCATAACAAAGAGGGAAGTCCACACACTCACTACCCCAGCTGTGTATGAGGTCACAGGGGTTTCTGCACAGTGTGTATCTGTGGGTTGCATGCGAGAAACACAGAAGCTATAAAACAAAAGATTAGTCACTAAGCTTGGAAGTCATCTCTGATTTACGTAACACACACACACACACACACACACACACACACACACACACACACACACACACACACACACACACACACACACACACACACACACAAAGGATCAAACATAATATAGACACACACACACATAGCATGCAGTATCAGACACACACACACCTATGCAGACTCATACATAACATGAACACAGACACACAGTACACATAGACTTTGAAGTGGGTTCAGACTGCATGCTATGTAGATGTATAGAGTCACTTTGAACTTCATTTAACAGAGTTTTTAAGGTAAACCAGTTAACAGTGTCTGTGATGACCGCTCCTAGAACTGCTGCGTGTGTTTTTAGGAGAGCACAGCGCCATCACACAGCGCCATCACACAGATCAACCAGCCGCAGTTGCACATCAGCACGGGGTGTGTTCACAAGTCACCTTTCACAACCAGTTGTGGATAGTGGCTCTCCTCTACCTATAGCACCTCATCTATCTGAAGAGAAGAGGAATGCTGTCTGTGAACTCTTTTCAGCAGCTCTGTTGCAAACTCCTATTAACACAATGTGAAACAGATGGATGCTGACCACAGACAGACGTGTTCTGACCAGTTCCTGATCCCACTACCTGGGATTCCACCAGGGATTATCCTGATGTTCTGACAGGAGTTACCAGAATAACCCAAATACCCCTCCTTCATTCTCTCTCTCTCTCTCTCTCCTTCCTTCCAAATACCCCTCCTTCATTCTCTCTCTCTCCTTCCTTCCAAATCCCACTCCTTCATTCTCTCTCCTTCCTTCCAAATACCACTCCCTCATTCTCTCTCTCTCTCCTTCCTTCCAAATACCACTCCCTCATTCTCTCTCTCTCCTTCCTTCCAAATACCACTCCCTCATTCTCTGTCTCTCTCTCCTTCCTTCCAAATACCACTCCCTCATTCTCTGTCTCTCTCTCCTTCCTTCCAAATACCACTCCCTCATTCTCTCTCTCTCTCTCCTTCCTTCCAAATACCACTCCCTCATTCACTCTCTCTCCTTCCTTCCAAATCCCACTCCTTCATTCTCTCTCCTTCCTTCCAAATACCACTCCCTCATTCTCTCTCTCTCCTTACTTCCAAATACCACTCCCTCATTCTCTCTCTCTCCTTCCTTCCAAATACCACTCCCTCTCTCTCTCTCTCCTTCTTTCCAAATACCACTCCCTTATTCACTCTCTGTCCTTCCTTCCAAATACCACTCCTTCATGATCTCTCTCTCCTTCCTTCCAAATACCACTCCTTCATTCTCTCTCCTTCCTTCCAAATACCACTCCCTCATTCTCTCTCTCTCTCCTTCCTTCCAAATACCACTCCCTCATTCTCTCTCTCTCTCTCCTTCCTTCCAAATACCACTCCCTCATTCTCCCTCTCTCTCCTTCCTTCCAAATACCACTCCCTCATTCTCTCTCTCTCCTTCCTTCCAAATACCACTCCCTCATTCTCTCTCTATCTCTCCTTCCTTCCAAATACCACTCCCTTATTCACTCTCTCCTTCCTTCCAAATACCACTCCTTCATGATCTCTCTCTCCTTCCTTCCAAATACCACTCCTTCATTCTCTCTCTCTCCTTCCAAATACCACTCCTTCATTCTCTCTCTCTCCTTCCAAATACCACTCCTTAATGATCTCTCTCCTTCCTTCCAAATACCACTCCTTAATGATCTCTCTCTCCTCCTTTCCAAATACCACTCCTTCATGCTATCTCTCTCTCCTTCCTTCCAAATACCACTCCTTAATGATCTCTCTCTCCTCCTTTCCAAATACCACTCCTTCATGCTCTCTCTCTCCTTCCTTCCAAATACCACTCCTTAATGATCTCTCTCTCCTCCTTTCCAAATACCACTCCTTCATGCTCTCTCTCTCCTCCTTTCCAAATACCACTCCTTCATGCTCTCTCTCTCCTTCCTTTCAAATACTACTCCTTAATAATCTCTCCTTCCTTCCAAATACCACTCCTTAATGATATCTCTCTCCTTCCTTCCAAATACCATTCCTTAATTATCTCCTTCCTTCCAAATACCACTCCTTCATTCTCTCTCTCTCCTTCCTTCCAAATACCACTCCTTCATTCTCCTTCTCCTTCCTTCCTCCAGGATAATTCTCTTCCTACAGCATCCAAGACGAACTGGGAAGCTGTGACCCAGATGGTGAGTGAGACCACACACACACACGCACACACACACACACACACACACACACACACACACACACACACACACACACACACACACACACACACACACACACACACGCACACGCACGCACACGCACGCACGCTCAGGGTAAGAGAGGGACTGACCGGAGGCGAGTCTCATTAATCTCTAGCGACGAGCAATCCCGTATCCGGGAGCGTAATCATAGCCTCAAGCACATTACCATAACGCAACGTTTCCATTTCATGAAAATCGCAAATGAAATTAAATAAATATATTCAAACACATGCTTAGCCTTGTTTAGCATGGCATAATGCTATGCTAGGCTGTGCTGGCAGCAGGCAACATTTTCACAAAAATAAGAAAAGCAACTAAATTAAATCATTTACCTTTGAAGAACTTCAGATGCTTTCACTCAGAAGACTCCCAGTTAGATAGCAAATGTTCCTTTTTTCCAAAAATAATATTTTTGTAGGCGAAAAACGTCACGTTTGTTCCACTATAATGCATTAGCATAACGCAACTTTTTCTATTCATGAAAATCGCAAATGAAATGAAATAAATATATTGAAACACAAGCTTAGCCTTTTGTTAACAACACTGTCATCTCAGATTTTCAAAATATGCTTTTCAACCAAAGCGACACAAGCATTTGTGTAAGAGTATTGATAGCCTAGCATAGCGTTAAGCCTAGCATTCAGCAGGCAACATTTTCACAAAAACAAGAAAAGCATTCAAATAAAATAATTTACCTTTGAAGAACTTTGAGACTCTCAGTTAGATAGCAAATGTTCATTTTTTCGAAAAATATTATTTGTGTAGGAGAAATCGCTCCGTTTTGTTCATCACTTTTGGCTAAGAAAAAAAAAATAATTAATTCACTACAACCCCAAACTTTTTTCCAAATGAACTCCATAATATTGACAGAAACATAGCAAACATTGTTTAGAATCATCCTCAAGGTGTTTTTCACATATCTATTCGATGATAAATCCTTCGTGGCAGTTGGGTTTCTCCTCAGTAGCAAACGGAAAAGTACTTGCAACTGGAGATTACGCAATAATTGCAACGGAGGACACCAAGCGACCACCTGGTAAATGTCGTCTCTTAGGGTCAATCTTCCAATGGTATGCCTACAAATACGTCACAATGCTGCAGACATCTTGGGGAAAACGTGGAAAAGGTAAGCTGACTCCTAGCTCCTCCACAGCCATATAAGGTCATTGCCATGAGGCGGTTTCAAAAAATGCGGCACTTCCTGATTGTATTTTTATCTGGGTTTTTTCTGTAACATCAGTTCTGTGGCACTCACAGACAATATCTTTGCAGTTTTGGAAACGTCAGAGTGTTTTCTTTCCAAAGCTGTCAATTATATGCATAGTCGAGCATCTTTTCGTGACAAAATATCTTGTTTAAAACGGGAACGTTTTTCATCCAAAAATTCAAAGAGCGCCCCCTATATCGAAGAAGTTAAGGCCCCTGGAGCCTCAGACCCCTGAGTCAGACCCTCTAACCCTCCTGATCAGAAGCGGGATAAACTCCTTGTCCCAGCATGGAGATAGAGAGCTCTAGTGCCCAGGCATTAGGCTGATTTAAAGGTCACGGTCACAGTTCAGAGGGCAGGTCAGTCCATAGACAGACACACATTTATGTCACGTTTACACACACACACATACACACACACACACACACACACACACTAGAACTCTCAAAAAGACTAAAGAGGACCTTAAATACCCGCTTCAAACTTCTGGCCTCCCTCCTCCAGGATGATGCTCCGTCGCTGTTGGCCCCAGTGGTGACTGATGTTCCTCTGACAGCAGCAGCGTTGGACCAGACCATAGCAGCCTTCAACACAGTGGAGCAGCTCCTCCGCCACCTCAACCCTGACAGCTGGAGACAGGACCTGGACAGCTTGTACAGAGAGACAGCAATGTACAGACCCCGGGCCTACCAGCACAACAGACAGAACAAGAGTAATAACATACACAGGCACACACACATACACACACAGGCAAACACAGGCAAACACACACACACACACACACACACACACACACACACACACACACACACACACACACACACACACACACACACACACACACACACACACACAAGGAAAAGTAATTTCAAACGAGAACATATTGTGGTCTGTTCTTCAGTGAAGGGAGACCTTGATAGCAAATACTTCAGCCTTCCTCCTTCCCTCACACCAAGACTGTGTGTGAGTTTGTTAGTCAGCCAGTAGAAAACTTTCAAGGTGACCCTGGGGGAAATGAGAGAAGTTCAATATTCTCCCAGCTCTTATAGAGAGACTGGGGCTTGACGCCCAGCGTGTGTGAGGTTGGGACTAGAGCGAGTGTGTGGTGGAGGGGAAGGTGTGTGAGGTTGGGAGTAGGGTGAGTGTGTGGTGGAGGGGAAGGTGTGTGTGTGTGGTGGAGGGGAAGGTGTGTGTGTGTGGTGGAGGGGAAGGTGTGTGTGTGTGGTGGAGGGGAAGGTGTGAGTGTGTGGTGGAGGGGAAGGTGTGTGTGTGTGGTGGAGGGGAAGGTGTGTGTGTGTGGGAGTAGGGTGAGTGTGGTGGAGGGGAAGGTGTGTGTGTGTGTGTGTGTGTGTGTGTGTGTGTGTGTGTGTGTGTGTGTGTGTGTGTGTGTGTGTGTGTGTGTGTGTGTGTGTGGTGGAGGGGGAGGTGTGTGAGGTTGGGGGTAGGGTGAGTGTGTGGTGGAGGGGAAGGTGTGTGTGTGTGGTGGAGGGGAAGGTGTGTGTGTGTGTGGTGGAGGGGAAGGTGTGGGAGGTTGGGAGTAGGGTGAGTGTGTGTGTGTGTGTGGTGGAGGGGAAGGTGTGTGAGGTTGGGAGTAGGGTGAGTGTGTGGTGGAGGGGAAGGTGTGTGTGTGTGGTGGAGGGGAAGGTGTGTGTGTGTGTGGTGGAGGGGAAGGTGTGGGAGGTTGGGAGTAGGGTGAGTGTGGTGGAGGGGAAGGTGTGTGTGTGTGTGTGGTGGAGGGGAAGGTGTGTGAGGTTGGGAGTAGGGTGAGTGTGTGGTGGAGGGGAAGGTGTGTTTGTGTGGTGGAGGGGACGGTGTGAGTGTGTGGTGGAGGGGAAGGTGTGAGTGTGTGGTGGAGGGGAAAGTGTGTGATGTTGGGAGTGGGGTGAGTGTGTTCTGGAGGGGAAGGTGTGTTTGTGTGGTGGAGGGGACGGTGTGAGTGTGTGGTGGAGGGGACGGTGTGAGTGTGTGGTGGAGGGGAAGGTGTGAGTGTGTGGTGGAGGGGAAGGTGTGAGTGTGTGGTGGAGGGGAAAGTGTGTGATGTTGGGAGTGGGGTGAGTGTGTTCTGGAGGGGAAGGTGTGTGAGGTTGGAAGTAGGGTGAGTGTGTGGTGGAGGGGAAGGTGTGTTTGTGTGGTGGAGGGGAAAGTGTGTGAGGTTGGAAGTGGGGTGAGTGTGTGGTGGAGGGAGAGGATGGGAGGGGGGTGAGTGTGGTGGAGGGAGAGGATGGGAGGGGGTAAGTGTGTGGTGGAGGGAGAGGATGGGAGGGGGTGAGTATGGTGGAGGGAGAGGATGGGAGGGGGTGAGTGTGGTGGAGGGAGAGGATGGGAGGGGTGAGTGTGGTGGAGGGAGAGGATGGGAGGGGGTGGGTGTGGTGGAGGGAGAGGATGGGAGGGGGTGAGTGTGGTGGAGGGAGAGGATGGGAGGGGGTGAGTGTGGTGGAGGGAGAGGATGGGAGGGGGTGAGTGTGGTGGAGGGAGAGGATGGGAGGGGGTGAGTGTGGTGGAGGGAGAGGATGGGAGGGGGTGAGTGTGGTGGAGGGAGAGGATGGGAGGGGGTGAGTGTGGTGGAGGGAGAGGATGGGAGGGGGGTGAGTGTGGTGGAGGGAGAGGATGGGAGGGGGGTGAGTGTGGTGGAGGGAGAGGATGGGAGGGGGGTGAGTGTGGTGGAGGGAGAGGATGGGAGGGGGTGAGTGTGGTGGAGGGAGAGGATGGGAGGGGGTGAGTGTGGTGGAGGGAGAGGATGGGAGGGGGTGAGTGTGGTGGAGGGAGAGGATGGGAGGGGGTGAGTGTGGTGGAGGGAGAGGATGGGAGGGGGTGAGTGTGGTGGAGGGAGAGGATGGGAGGGGGGTGACTGTGGTGGAGGGAGAGGATGGGAGGGGGTGAGTGTGGTGGAGGGAGAGGATGGGAGGGGGTGAGTGTGGTGGAGGGAGAGGTTGTGTTTCTGTTGCTGGATGGGAGGGGGTGAGTGTGGTGGAGGACTGTGAGGTGGGGAGACACATCACACCACTGGACTGTGGACTGGACCAGGAGGGATGACCAGACACATCACAACACTGAGGTGGACTGGACCAGACTGACTGTGTTCACCAGACTGGGACACATCACAACACTGAGATGGGAGGGGTGAGACTGGACCAGTGGTGGAGGGAGACACATCACAACAGGATGGGACTGGGGGGTGACTGGACCAGTGGTGGAGGGACCAGACACATCACAACACTGAGACTCTGTTGGGACCAGACACATCACAACACTGAGACTCTGTTAAACAGACTGGGACACATCACAACACTGAGACTCTGTTAAACAGACTGGACCAGACATCACAACACTGAGACTGTGGACTGGACCAGACACAGGTGACTCTTTCCTCAGACTGGACCAGACACATCACAACACTGGACTGTGTTAAACAGACTGGACCAGACACATCACAACACTGACTGTGTTCAGACTGGACCAGACACATCACAACACTGAGACTGTGTTAACCAGACTGGACCAGACACATCACAACACTGAGACTGTGTTCACCAGACTGGACCAGACACATCACAACACTGAGACTGTGTTCCAGACTGGACCAGACACATCACAACACTGAGACTGTGTTCACCAGTGGACCAGACACATCACAACACTGAGACTGGACCAGACACATCACAACACTGAGACTGTGTTGTTAAACAGACTGGACCAGACACATCACAACACTGAGACTCACCAGACTGGACCAGACACATCACAACACTGAGACTGTGTTCACCAGACTGGACCAGACACATCACAACACTGAGACTGTGTTCACCAGACTGGACCAGACACATCACAACACTGAGACTCTGTTAAACAGACTGGACCAGACACATCACAACACTGAGACTCTGTTAAACAGACTGGACCAGACACATCACAACACTGAGACTCTGTTAAACAGACTGGACCAGACACATCACAACACTGAGACTCTGTTAAACAGACTGGACCAGACACATCACAACACTGAGACTGTGTTCACCAGACTGGACCAGACACATCACAACACTGAGACTGTGTTAAACAGACTGGACCAGACACATCACAACACTGAGACTCTGTTAAACAGACTGGACCAGACACATCACAACACTGAGACTGTGTTAAACAGACTGGACCAGACACATCACAACACTGAGACTCTGTTAAACAGACTGGACCAGACACATCACAACACTGAGACTGTGTTCACCAGACTGGACCAGACACATCACAACACTGAGACTGTGTTCACCAGACTGGACCAGACACATCACAACACTGAGACTGGACCAGACACATCACAACACTGAGACTGTGTTCACCAGACTGGACCAGACACATCACAACACTGAGACTGTGTTCACCAGACTGGACCAGACACATCACAACACTGAGACTGTGTTCACCAGACTGGACCAGACACATCACAACACTGAGACTGTTCACCAGACTGGACCAGACACATCACAACACTGAGACTGTGTTCACCAGACTGGACCAGACACATCACAACACTGAGACTGTGTTCACCAGACTGGACCAGACACATCACAACACTGAGACTGTGTTCACCAGACTGGACCAGACACATCACAACACTGAGACTGTGTTCACCAGACTGGACCAGACACATCACAACACTGAGACTGTGTTCACCAGACTGGACCAGACACATCACAACACTGAGACTCTGTTAAACAGACTGGACCAGACACATCACAACACTGAGACTGTGTTCACCAGACTGGACCAGACTGGACCAGACACATCACAACACTGAGACTGTGTTCACCAGACTGGACCAGACACATCACAACACTGAGACTCTGTTAAACAGACTGGACCAGACACATCACAACACTGAGACTGTGTTCACCAGACTGGACCAGACACATCACAACACTGAGACTCTGTTAACCAGACTGGACCAGACACATCACAACACTGAGACTGTGTTCACCAGACTGGACCAGACACATCACAACACTGAGACTTCACCAGACTGGACCAGACACATCACAACACAGACTGGACCAGACACATCACAACACTGACTGTGACAGACTGGACCAGACACATCACAACACTGAGACTGTTCACCAGACTGGACCAGACACATCACAACACTGAGACTCTGTTAAACAGACTGGACCAGACACATCACAACACTGAGACTGTGTTCACCAGACTGGACCAGACACATCACAACACTGAGACTCTGTTGGACCAGACACATCACAACACTGAGACTGTGTTCTGACTGGACCAGACACATCACAACACTGAGACTGGTGTTCACCAGACTGGACCAGACACATCACAACACTGAGACTGTGTTAAACAGACTGGACCAGACACATCACAACACTGAGACTGTGTCACAACACAGACTGGACCAGACACATCACAACACTGAGACTGTGTTCACCAGACTGGACCAGACACATCACAACACTGAGACTGTGTTCACCAGACTGGACCAGACACATCACATCACAACACTGAGACTGTGTCACAACACTGAGACTGGACCAGACACATCACAACACTGAGACTGTGTTCACCAGACTGGACCAGACACATCACAACACTGAGACTCTGTTCACCAGACTGGACCAGACACATCACACACTGAGACTGAGACTGGACCAGACACATCACAACACTGAGACTGTGTTGAGACTGGACCAGACTGGACCAGACACACACAACTGAGACTGGACCAGACACATCACAACACTGAGACTGGACCAGACACATCACAACACTGAGACTGTGTTCACCAGACTGGACCAGACACATCACAACACTGAGACTGACCAGACACATCACACCAGACTGGACCAGACACATCACTGAGAACACTGAGACTGTGAGTTCACCAGACTGGACCAGACACATCACAACACTGAGACTCTGTTAAACAGACTGGACCAGACACATCACAACACTGAGACTGTGTTCACCAGACTGGACCAGACACATCACAACACTGGACCAGACACATCACAACACTGACCAGACTCTGTTAAACAGACTGGACCAGACACATCACAACACTGAGACTGTGTTCACCAGACTGGACCAGACACATCACAACACTGAGACTGACTGTTAAACAGACTGGACCAGACACATCACAACACTGAGACTGTGTTCACCAGACTGGACAGACACATCACAACACAGACTGGACCAGACACATCACAACACTGAGACTGTGTTCACCAGACTGGACCAGACACATCACAACACTGAGACTGTGTTCACCAGACTGGACCAGACACATCACAACACTGAGACTGACACATCACAACACTGAGTTCAACACAGACTGGACCAGACACATCACAACACTGAGACTGTGTTCACTGAGACTGGACCAGACTGGACCAGACACATCACAACACTGAGACTGTGTTCACCAGACTGGACCAGACACATCACAACACTGAGACTGGTGTTCAAACAGACTGGACCAGACACATCACAACACTGAGACTGTGTTCACCAGACTGGACCAGACACATCACAACACTGAGACATCACGACTGAGACCAGACACATCACAACACTGAGACTGTGTTCACCAGACTGGACCAGACACATCACAACACTGAGACTGTGTTCACACACTGAGACTGGACCAGACACATCACAACACTGAGACTGGACCAGACACTGTGAGACTGACCAGACCAGACTGGACCAGACACACAACACTGAGACTGGACCAGACCACATCACAACACTGAGACTGTGTTAAACAGACTGGACCAGACACATCACAACACTGAGACTGTGTTCACCAGACTGGACCAGACACATCACAACACTGAGACTCTGTCACAACACTGAGACTGGACCAGACTGGACCAGACACATCACAACACTGAGACTCTGACTGGACCAGACACATCACAACAAGACTGTGTTCAGACACTGAGACTGGACCAGACACATCACAACACTGAGACTGTGTTCAAACAGACTGGACCAGACACATCACAACACTGAGACTGGACAGACTGGACCAGACACATCACAACACTGAGACTCTGTTAAACAGACTGGACCAGACACATCACAACACTGAGACTGACCAGACCAGACACATCACAACACTGAGACTCTGTTAAACAGACTGGACCAGACACATCACAACACTGAGACTGGACCAGACACATCACAACACTGACCAGACTCTGTTAAACAGACTGGACCAGACACATCACAACACTGAGACTGGACCAGACCAGACACATCACAACACATCACAACAGACTGACCAGACACATCACAACACTGAGACTGTTAAACAGACTGGACCAGACACATCACAACACTGAGACTGGACCAGACTGGATCCAGACACATCACAACACTGAGACTGGACCAGACACATCACAACACTGAGACTGGACCAGACACATCACAACACTGAGACTGGACCAGACACATCACAACACTGAGACTGGACCAGACACACTGGACCAGACACATCACAACACTGAGACTGGACCAGACACATCACAACACTGAGACTGGACCAGACACTGAGACTGGACCAGACACATCACAACACTGAGACTGGACCAGACACATCACAACACTGAGACTGTGTTCACCAGACTGGACCAGACACATCACAACACTGAGACTGGACCAGACACATCACAACACTGAGACTGGACCAGACACATCACAACACTGAGACTGTGTTCACCAGACTGGACCAGACACATCACAACACTGAGACTCTGTTAGACTCCTCATCCCTTATTATTTACTCCCTCTTCTTCCCTCCTTTATTTCATCCTATCTCCTCTGCGTCTTCCCTCCTTTATTTCATCCTATCTCCTCTGCGTCTTCCCTCCTTTATTTCATCCTATCTCCTCTGCGTCTTCCCTCCTTTATTTCATCCTATCTCCTCTGCGTCTTCCCTCCTTTATTTCATCCTATCTCCTCTGCGTCTTCCCTCCTTTATTTCATCCTATCTCCTCTGCGTCTTCCCTCCTTTATTTCATCCTATCTCCTCTGCGTCTTCCCTCCTTTATTTCATCCTATCTCCTCTGCGTCTTCCTCCTTTATTTCATCCTATCTCCTCTGCGTCTTCCCTCCTTTATTTCATCCTATCTCCTCTGCGTCTTCCCTCCTTTATTTCATCCTATCTTCTGCGTCTTCCCTCCTTTATTTCATCCTATCTCCTCTGCGTCTTCCCTCCTTTATTTCATCCTATCTCCTCTGCGTCTTCCCTCCTTTATTTCATCCTATCTCCTCTGCGTCTTCCCTCCTTTATTTCATCCTATCTCCTCTGCGTCTTCCCTCCTTTATTTCATCCTATCTCCTCTGCGTCTTCCCTCTCTTTTTTCCACACACACACTCTCTCTCCTTTCCCTGCCTCGCTCGCTCTTTCCGTCTTTCTCTCTCTCCACCTGAGGGATCTCCTGTTCCTGAGTAAATAGTTGGGCTTGGCTAAGACTCCTACTACTGTCAGCAGCTCATATGTGTGTGTTGGGTTGACGTGTGTGTTGGGTTGACGTGTGTGTTGGGTTGACGTGTGTGTTGGGTTGACGTGTGTGTTGGGTTGACGTGTGTGTTGGGTTGATGTGTGCGTGCGTTGGGTTGATGTGTGCGTGCGTTGGGTTGATGTGTGTTGGGTTGATGTGTGCGTGCGTTGGGTTGATGTGTGCGTGTGTTGGGTTGATGTGTGCGTGTGTTGGGTTGATGTGTGCGTGTGTTGGGTTGATGTGTGCGTGTGTTGGGTTGGGTTGATGTGTGTTGGGTTGATGTGTGTTGGGTTGGTGTGTGTTGGGTTGATGTGTGTTGGGTTGATGTGTGTGTTGGGTTGATGTGTGTTGGGTTGATGTGTGCGTTGTGTTGGGTTGATGTGGGTTGGGTTGATGTGTGCGTGTGTTGGGTTGATGTGTGCGTGCGTTGGGTTGATGTGTGCGTGTGTTGGGTTGATGTGTGCGTGTGTTGGGTTGATGTGTGTTGGGTTGGGTTGATGTGTGCGTGTGTTGGGTTGGGTTGATGTGTGCGTGCGTTGGGTTGGGTTGATGTGTGCGTGTGTTGGGTTGGGTTGATGTGTGCGTGCGTTGGGTTGGGTTGATGTGTGCGTGCGTTGGGTTGGGTTGATGTGTGCGTGTGTTGGGTTGATGGTGTGTTGGGTTGATGGTGTGCATGGGTTGGGTTGATGTGTGCGTGTGTTGGGTTGATGGTGTGTTGGGTTGATGGTGTGCATGGGTTGGGTTGATGTGTGCATGGGTTGGGTTGATGGTGTGCGTGTGTTGGGTTGATGGTGTGTTGGGTTGATGGTGTGTTGGGTTGATGGTGTGTTGGGTTGATGGTGTGTTGGGTTGATGGTGTGCATGGGTTGGGTTGATGGTGTGCATGGGTTGGGTTGATGGTGTGCGTGTGTTGGGTTGATGGTGTGTTGGGTTGATGGTGTGTTGGGTTGATGGTGTGCGTGTGTTGGGTTGATGGTGTGTTGGGTTGATGGTGTGCATGGGTTGGGTTGATGGTGTGCATGGGTTGGGTTGATGGTGTGCATGGGTTGGGTTGATGGTGTGCGTGTGTTGGGTTGATGGTGTGTTGGGTTGATGGTGTGCATGGGTTGGGTTGATGGTGTGTTGGGTTGATGGTGTGCATGGGTTGGGTTGATGGTGTGTTGGGTTGATGGTGTGTTGGGTTGATGGTGTGTTGGGTTGATGGTGTGCATGGGTTGGGTTGATGGTGTGCGTGTGTTGGGTTGATGGTGTGCATGGGTTGGGTTGATGGTGTGCGTGTGTTGGGTTGATGCGTGTTGGGTTGACGTGTGTGTTGGGTTGATGTGTGTGTGTGTGTGTGTGTGTGTGTGTGTGTGTGTGTGTGTGTGTGTGTGTGTGTGTGTGTGTGTGTGTGTGTGTGTGTGTGTGTGTGTGTGTGTGTTGGGTTGACGTGTGTGTGTGTGTGTGTTGGGTTGTGTGGGTGTGTGTGTGTGTGTGTGTGTGTGTGTGTGTGTTGGGTTGACGTGTGTGTGTGTTGGGTTGTGTGTGTGTGTGTGTGTTGCAGCACTAGCAGGGTTTGTAGTTGTAGGTTGTGTGTGTGTGTGTGTGTGTGTGTGTGTGTGTGTGTGTGTGTGTGTGTGTGTGTGTGTGTGTGTGTGTGTGTGTGTGTGTGTGTGTGTGTGTGTGTGTGTGTGTGTGTGTGTGTGTGTGTGTGTGTGTGTTGCAGCACTGCAGGGTTTGTAGTGTGTGTGTGTGTGTGTGTGTTGCAGCACTAGCGGGGTGTGTGTGTGTGTGTGTGTGTGTGTGTGTGTGTGTGTGTGTGTGTGTTGCAGCACTAGCAGGGTTTGTAGTTGTAGGTTGTGTGTGTGTGTGTGTGTGTGTGTGTGTGTGTGTGTGTGTGTGTGTGTGTGTGTGTGTGTGTGTGTGTGTGTGTGTGTGTGTGTGTGTTGCAGCACTAGCAGGGTTTCTGCAGGTCTTTGATAGACCATACCACATCAGACTCTAATTGGAAATTCAACCTGTGCAGCCGAGCTGAAATGTTCCCGAGTCAGCACCTAGCTTTGTTTTCATTAACGCACACACACAGAAATACACACACACACTCCCGTCTCTCACCTTTGTTTTCAATAAGAAGGTGTTGGGGGACAAACAATCTTTATTCCTCTCCTCAAGCCATGTAATCAAGGAACGCAAAGCTCAATCTCTCCCTGGTGTACCGAACCCAGTAACCCTGCTTACACACACTCACATTCAGACACACACACACACACACACACACACATTCAGACACACACAAACGCACACACACACACATTGACACATACACACATACAGTTGAAGTTGGAAGTTTACATACACCTTAGCCAAATACGTTTAAACTCAGTTTTTCACAATTCCTGACATTTAATCCTAGTAAAAATTCACTGTCTCAATTAGGATCAACACTTTATTTTAAGAATGTGAAATGTCAGAATAATAGTAGAGCATGATTTATTTCAGATTTTATTTATTTCATCACATTCCCAGAAGTTTACATACACTCAAATTACATTTTGGTAGCATTGCCTTTAATATTTTTTAACTTGGGTGAAATGTTTCGGGTATTCCACAACCTTCCCACAATAAATGGGGAATTTCTGGGCCATTCCTCCTGACAGAGCTGGTGTTTCTGAGTCAGGTTTGTAGGCCTCCTTGCTCTCGCACGCTTTTTCAGTTCTGCCCACACATTTAGGATTGAGATCAGGGCTTTGTGAAGGCAACCTCAATATCTTGACTTTGTTGTCCTTAATTTTGCCACAACTTTGGGTCATTGTCCATTTGGAAGACCCATTTGTGACCAAGCTTTAACTTCCTGACTGATGTCTTGAGATGTTCGTTCAATATATCCACATCATTTATCTTCCTCATGATGCCATCTATTTTGTGCACCAGTCCCTCCTGCACCAAACAATCTAACAGCCCTCCAAGTAGACAATTCTAGTGAAGTGTAAATCGTGTAGTTTTTAATATGATACTGCCACCACTGTGCTTTACAGTTGGGATGGTGTCCTTTGGCTTGCAAGCCTCCCCCTTTTTCCTCCATACATAACGATGGTCATTATGGCCAAACAGTTCTATTCTTGTTTCATCATTCCAGAGGACATTTCTCCAAAAAGTACGAGATACTTTTGTACCTGTTTCCTCCAGCATCTGCACGAGGTCCTTTGCTGCAGTTCTTGGAATGATTTGCACTTTTATTACCAAAGTACGTTCATCTCTAGGAGACAGAACGCGTCTCCTTCCTGAGCGGTATGACGGCTGCGTGGTCCCATGGTGTTTATACTTGCATACTATTGTATTAACCAGACTTGTGGTGGTCTACAATTTTTCTTCTGAGGTCTTGGCTGATTTCCCATGATGTCAAGCAAAGAGGCACCCGAGTTTGAAGGTAGGCCTTGAAATACATCCACAGGTACACCTCCAATTGACTCAAATAATGTCAATTTGCCTATCAGAAGCTTCTAAAGCCATGACATCATTTTCTGGAATTTTCGAAGCTGTTTAAAGGCACAGTCAACTTAGTGTATGTAAACTTCTGACCCACTGTAATTGTGATAACGTGAATGATAAATTAAATAATCTGTCTGTAAACAATTACTTGTGTCATGCACGAAGTAGGTGTCCTAACCGACTTGCCAAAATTATAGCTTGTTTCCAATAAATATTTAAAGTGGTTGAACATCGAGTTTTAACGACTCCAACCTAAGTGTATGTAAACTTCCGACTTCAACTGTAAATACATACATACATACACAGACAAACTCACACACACATACAGACACACATTCAGACACACACATACAGACACACATTCAGACACACACATACAGACACACATTCAGACACACACACACATTCAGACACACACACACACACACACACACACACACACACACACACACACACACACACACACACACACACACACAGAGACACACAGAGACACACAGAGACACACAGAGACACACATACAGACACATTGACACTCACACAGACACACTCAGACATACATACGGACACACGCACATACACACACATACAGACACACGCATACACAGACACACACTCACACAAACACACACAGAGACATTCAAAGACACACACACACACATTCAGACATACATTCAGACACACAATACACACACACACACTCACAGACACACAGACACACACACTCAAACACACACACACAGACACTTGCACATTCAGACACACACACACACTAACACATTCAGACACACACACACACACACACACACACACTTACACATTCAGACACACGCACTCAGACACAAACAGACAAACTCACAGACACACATATAGACACACACTCACACATAAAGACAAACACTCACATACAGACACACACACTCACACAGACACACACTCACACACTCAGACACACACACCCATAGACACACACACAGACAGAAAGACAGGCACAGCCACATACATTCAGACACACACACTTGCAGACACACACACTTGCAGACAGACTCTCAGACAGACACTACACACACTCACACAAACACACGCACAGACACACACACACACACACACACACACACACTAACACATTCAGACTCACACACTCACACATTGCCACAAACACACACACACACACACACACACACACACACACACACACACACACACACACACACACACACACACACACACACACACTAACACATTCAGACTCACACACACACATTGCCACACTCACACATTCAGTCACACACACACATACAGACACACATGCACACACACACACACGCTCACACATTCAGACACACACATAGACACACATGCACAATCAAACACACTCACTCACACATAAAGACAAACACTCGCATACAGACACACACACTCACACATTCAGACACACACATAGACACACATGCACAATCAAACACACTCACGCACACATACACACATACATACATACATACATACATACATACATACATACATACATACATACATACTTTACCAACATACATGCATACATACTGTGCCTTGCTAAAGTATTCAGCCCCCTTGAACTTTGCGACCTTTTTCCACATTTCAGGCTTCAAACATAAAGATATAAAACTGTATTTTTTTGTGAAGAATCAACAACAAGTGGGACACAATTATGAAGTGGAACGACATTTATTGGATATTTCAAACTTTTTTAACAAATCAAAAACTGAAAAATTGGCCGTGCAAAATTATTCAGCCCCTTTACTTTCAGTGCAGCAAACTCTCCAGAAGTTCAGTGAGGATCTCTGAATGATCCAATGTTGACCTAAATGACTAATGATGATAAATATACAATCCACCTGTGTGTAATCAAGTCTCCGTATAAATGCACCTGCACTGTGATAGTCTCAGAGGTCCGTTAAAAGCGCAAAGAGCATCATGAAGAACAAGGAACACACCAGGCAGGTCCGAGATACTGTTGTGAAGAAGTTTAAAGCCGGATTTGGATACAAAAAGATTTCCCAAGATTTAAACATCTCAAGGAGCACTGTGCAAGCGACAATATTGAAATGGAAGGAGTATCAGACCACTGCAAATCTACCAAGACCTGGCCGTCCCTCTAAACGTTCAGCTCATACAAGGAGAAGACTGATCAGAGATGCAGCCAAGAGGCCCATGATCACTCTGGATGAACTGCAGAGATCTACAGCTGAGGTGGGAGACTGTCCATAGGACAACAATCAGTATATTGCACAAATCTGGCCTTTATGGAAGAGTGTCAAGAAGAAAGCCATTTCTTAAAGATATCCATAAAAAGTGTTGTTTAAAGTTTGCCACAAGCCACCTGGGAGACA
Source organism: Oncorhynchus keta (assembly GCF_023373465.1). Classification (NCBI taxonomy): domain Eukaryota; kingdom Metazoa; phylum Chordata; class Actinopteri; order Salmoniformes; family Salmonidae; genus Oncorhynchus; species Oncorhynchus keta. The sequence goes on along the minus strand of NC_068421.1, from coordinate 12,609,785 downwards.
CACCAAACATGTGGAAGAAGGTGCTCTGGTCAGATGAAACCAAAATTGAACTTTTTGGCAACAATGCAAAACGTTGTGTTTGGCGTAAAAGCAACACAACTATCACCCTGAACACACCATCCCCACTGTCAAACATGGTAGTGGCAGCATCATGGTTTGGGCCTGCTTTTCTTCAGCAGGGACAGGGAAGATGGTTAAAATTGATGGGAAGATGGATGGATGGAGCCAAATACAGGACCATTCTGGAAGAAAACCTGATGGAGTCTGCAAAAGACCTGAGACTGGGACGGAGATTTGTCTTCCAACAAGACAATGATCCAAAACATAAAGCAAAATCTACAATGGAATGGTTCAAAAATAAACATATCCAGGTGTTAGAATGGCCAAGTCAAAGTCCAGACCTGAATCCAATCGAGAATCTGTGGAAAGAACTGAAAACTGCTGTTCACAAATGCTCTCCATCCAACCTCACTGAGCTCGAGCTGTTTTGCAAGGAGGAATGGGGAAAAAAATTCAGTCTCTCGATGTGCAAAACTGATAGAGACATACGCCAAGCGACTTACAGCTGTAATCGCAGCAAAAGGTGGCGCTACAAAGTATTAACTTAAGGGGGCTGAATAGTTTTGCACGCCCAATTTTTCAGTTTTTGATTTGTTAAAAAAGTTTGAAATATCCAATAAATGTCGTTCCACTTCATGATTGTGTCCCACTTGTTGTTGATTCTTCACAAAAAAATACAGTTTTATATCTTTATGTTTGAAGCCTGAAATGTGGCAAAAGGTCGCAAAGTTCAAGGGGGCCGAATACTTTCGCAAGGCACTGTACATACATACAGACACAGACACACACATACAGACACAGACACACACACACATACAGACACACACACACATACAGACAGACACACACACAAAATTTCCACCTGCACACACACGTGTTCACAAACACACATCTACACACACACACACACATTATTCATTTTCTCTGGAGTGTTGGAGTGGCATACTAATTCTGTTTGGAGCGCTCTCTCAGAGCCAGTATCAGAGCAGAGTTCCACACCACTGCCTTTCATAGATCACACTGCTTCTCCTAGAACACACACACGTCCCCTGCCCTGTTATGCAGCATTAGGACAGTATAGGGTCTGTCAGCTCGTTAAGAACATCAATCTGTGGAGCATAGAGCTGACGTCTCAACAGCCACGTCCGTCCAGGTACGCAGGACGTCAGGAGATGTCTTCAAAACTCTCCACTAGGGGCAGCTCTGAGGGTCCAGTGTTCGCACGCACACACACACACACACACACACACACACACACACACACACACACACACACACACACACACACACACACACACACACCTCTTTCTCTGTTCTTCCCATATTCCTTATTATTTCTATGTATTCTTGGTCTGGTCCGGCAGCTGAAAATGCCTCAGTGCTAGAAAATATATACTTTATATACAGTTAAAGCACCAAACCTGCTAATCAATTGAACCACTTAAATGAAACTATAATCAAGATGAATTTTTATTGAACAATTAGTGTCTTGATTATCCATGTCATTAAGATTCCCTCCCACCTTCCATTCTCCCCATCCCCTTCACTTTCAGTTAAATTCATTTACATTCACTTAGTTGAAATAAAACATTGTTGTCAAGACTGTTAATTCAAAGGTATTAACTGTGAATACAAATTGCTATCAGCAATCAATGATTTTCTTCCTCCCTTCTCTCTCCCTCCCCCTCTCTCTCTCCCTACCTTCCGTCCTTCCTTCTCTCTCTCTCTCTCTCCTCTCTCTCCTCCCTCCCCTCTCTCTCCCCCTCTCTCTCCCCTCTCTCTCTCTCCTCTCTCTCTCTCTCTCTCTCTCTCTCTCTCTCTCTCTCTCTCTCTCTCTCTCTCTCTCTCTCTCTCTCTCTCTCTCTCTCTCCTCTCTCTCTCTCTCTCTCTCTCTCTCTCTCTCTCTCTCTCTCTCTCTCTCTCTCTCTCTCTCTCTCTCTCTCTGTCTCTCTCTCTCTCTCTGTCTCTCTCTCTCTCTCTCTCTGTCTCTGTCTCTGTCTCTGTCTGTCTCTGTCTCTGTCTCTCTCTGTCTCTGTCTCTGTCTCTGTCTCTGTCTCTGTCTCTGTCTCTGTCTCTGTCTCTGTCTCTCTCTCTCTCTCTCTCTCTCTCTCTCTCTCTCTCTCTCTCTCTCTCTCTCTCTCTCTCTCTCTCTCTCTGTCTCTGTCTCTGTCTCTCTCTCTCTCTCTCCATAGTTGACCTGGACCGTCTGTATGATGACGTGAAGCACTACAGCTGTACACCTCGGAACTACTCTGTCAACCTGAGGGAGGAGCTGAGGGCCACCAACGCCGTGTTCTTCCCACGATGCCTACTGGTGCAGCGCTGTGGGGGGAACTGTGCCTGTGGTACAGACAACTGGAACGGATGTACCTGCAGCCCGGCCAAGACCAGTGACAAACTACACGAGGTACACACACCATGCCCTGTTATGTAACATTAGGAATGTCTGTGGTACGGCTGTGCCTGTACCTGCAGATGTACCTGCAGCTGTGCCTGTACCTGCAGCTGTGCCTGCACCTGTAGCTGTGCCTGCACCTGTAGCTATAGCTATACCTGTACCTGCAGCTGTACCTTCACCTGTAGCTGTACCTGCAGCTGTGCCTGCAGCTGTACCTGCACCTGTACCTGCAGCTGTGCATGCACCTGTACCTGTACTTGTACCTGCAGCTGTACCTGCAGCTGTGCCTGTAGCTGTTTCTGCAGCTGTGCCTGTACTTGCAGCCTTGCCTGAACCTGGACCTGCAGCTGCACCTGTACCTGCAGCTGTACCTGCAGCTGTACCTGTACCTGCAGCTGTACCTGCAACTGTACCTGTACCTGCAGCTATACCTGTACCTGCAGCTGTGCCTGTACCTGTACCTGCAGCTGTGCCTGTACCTGTACCTGCAGCTATACCTGTACCTGTACTTGTACCTGCAACTGTGCCTGTACCTGCAGCTGTGCCTGAACCTGCAGCTGTGCCTGTACCTGTACCTGCAGTTGTGCCTGAACCTGTACCTGTACCTGTGCCTGCAGCTCTACCTGCAGCTGTGCCTGCACCTGTACCTCCAGCTGTACCTGTACTTGTAGCTGCAACTGTGCCTGTACCTGCACCTGTACCTGCAGCTGTGCATGCACCTGTACCTGTACCTGTACTTGTACCTGCAGCTGTACCTGCAGCTGTGCCTGTACCTGCAGCTGTTTCTGCAGCTGTGCCTGTACTTGCAACTGTGCCTGTACCTGCACCTGTACCTGCAACTGTACCTGCAGCTGTACCTGTACTTGCAACTGTACCTGCAGCTGTACCTGCAACTGTACCTGCAGCTGTGCCTGCACCTGTACCTGTAGCTATACCTGTACCTGCAGCTGTGCCTGCACCTGTAGCTATACCTGTACCTGCAGCTGTACCTGTACCTGCAGCTGTACCTGTGCCTGTACCTGCAGCTGTGCCTGCACCTGTACCTGTAGCTATACCTGTACCTGTACCTTCACCTGTAGCTGTACCTGCAGCTGTGCCTGTAGCTGTACCTGTACCTGCAGCTGTACCTGCACCTGTACCTGTACCTGCAGCTGTGCATGCACCTGTACCTGTACTTGTACCTGCAGCTGTACCTGCAGCTGTGCCTGTAGCTGTTTCTGCAGCTGTGCCTGTACTTGCAGCCTTGCCTGAACCTGGACCTGCAGCTGCACCTGTACCTGCAGCTGTACCTGCAGCTGTACCTGTACCTGCAGCTGTACCTGCAACTGTACCTGTACCTGTACCTGCAGCTATACCTGTACCTGCAGCTGTGCCTGTACCTGTACCTGCAGCTGTGCCTGTACCTGTACCTGCAGCTGTGCCTGTACCTGTACCTGCAGCTATACCTGTACCTGTACTTGTACCTGCAACTGTGCCTGTACCTGCAGCTGTGCCTGAACCTGCAGCTGTGCCTGTACCTGTACCTGCAGTTGTGCCTGAACCTGTACCTGTACCTGTGCCTGCAGCTCTACCTGCAGCTGTGCCTGCACCTGTACCTCCAGCTGTACCTGTACTTGTAGCTGCAACTGTGCCTGTACCTGCACCTGTACCTGCAGCTGTGCATGCACCTGTACCTGTACCTGTACTTGTACCTGCAGCTGTACCTGCAGCTGTGCCTGTACCTGCAGCTGTACCTGTACCTGCAACTGTACCTGCAGCTGTACCTGTACCTGCAGCTGTACCTGCAGCTGTACCTGTACCTGCAGCTATACCTGTATATATATATATGCCATTTAGCAGACGCTTTTATCCAAAGCGACTTACAGTCATGTGTGCATACATTCTACGTATGGGTCCCGGGGATCGAACCCACTACCCTGGCGTTACAAGCGCCATGCTCTACCAACTGAGCTACAGAAGGACCATACCTGTACCTGCAACTGTGCCTGCAGCTGTACCTGTACCTGCAGCTGTGCCTGTACCTGTACCTGTACCTGCAGCTATACCTGTACCTGTACTTGTACCTGCAGCTGTGCCTGTACCTGCAGCTGTGCCTGAACCTGCAGCTGTGCCTGAACCTGCAGCTGTGCCTGAACCTGTACCTGTACCTGTGCCTGCAGCTCTACCTGCAGCTGTGCCTGTACCTGTACCTGCAGCTGTGCCTGCATCTGTACCTCCAGCTGTACCTGTACTTGTAGCTGCAACTGTGCCTGTACCTGCAGCTGTACCTGTACCTGCAGCTGTACCTGTACTTGTACCTGTACCTGCAGCTGTACCAGTACGTGCAGCTGTGACTGCACCTGTACCTGTAGCTGTACCTGCAGCTGTGCCTGCACCTGTACCTGTAGGTATACCTGTACCTGCAGCTGTGCCTGCACCTGTACCTGTAGGTATACCTGTACCTGCAGCTGTACCTGTACCTGCAGCTGTACCAGTACGTGCAGCTGTGCCTGCACCTGTACCTGTAGCTGTACCTGCAGCTGTGCCTGAACCTGCAGCTGTGCCTGAACCTGCAGCTGTGCCTGTACCTGTACCTGCAGTTGTGCCTGAACCTGTACCTGTACCTGTGCCTGCAGCTCTACCTGCAGCTGTGCCTGTACCTGTACCTGCAGCTGTGCCTGCATCTGTACCTCCAGCTGTACCTGTACTTGTAGCTGCAACTGTGCCTGTACCTGCAGCTGTACCTGTACCTGCAGCTGTACCTGTACTTGTACCTGTACCTGCAGCTGTACCAGTACGTGCAGCTGTGACTGCACCTGTACCTGTAGCTGTACCTGCAGCTGTGCCTGCACCTGTACCTGTAGGTATACCTGTACCTGCAGCTGTGCCTGCACCTGTACCTGTAGGTATACCTGTACCTGCAGCTGTACCTGTACCTGCAGCTGTACCAGTACGTGCAGCTGTGCCTGCACCTGTACCTGTAGCTGTACCTGCAGCTGTGCCTGCACCTGTAGCTGTAGCTGTGCCTGCACCTGTAGCTGTACCTGCAGCTGTGCCTGCACCTGTACCTGTAGGTATACCTGTACCTGCAGCTGTGCCTGTACCTGCAGCTGTACCTGTACCTGTAGGTATACCTGTACCTGCAGCTGTACCTGTACCTGTACCTGCAACTGTGCCTGTACCTGCAGCTGTGCCTGAACCTGCAGCTGTGCCTGTACCTGCAGTTGTGCCTGAACCTGTACCTGTACCTGTGCCTGCAGCTCTACCTGCAGCTGTGCCTGTACCTGTACCTGCAGCTGTGCCTGCACCTGTACCTCCAGCTGTACCTGTACTTGTAGCTGCAACTGTACCTGTACTTGCAGCTGTACCTGAACATGCAGCTGTAACTGTACCTGCAGCTGTACCTGACCCTGCAGCTGTACCTGTACCTGTACCTGCAGCTGCACCTGTACCTGCAGCTGTACCTGAACCTGCAGCTGTGCCTGTACCTGCAGCTGTGCCTGCACCTGTACCTATACCTGCACCTGTACATGCAGCTGTACCTGTACTTATACCTGTACCTGCAGCTGTACCAGTACCTGCAGCTGTGCCTGCACCTGTACCTGTAGGTATACCTGTACCTGCAGCTGTGCCTGTACCTGTACCTGTAGGTATACCTGTACCTGCAGCTGTGCCTGTACCTGCAGCTGTGCCTGCACCTGTACCTGCAGCTGTACCTGTACCTGCAGCTGTACCTGTACCTGCAGCTGTACCTGTACTTGTACCTGCAGCTGTACCTGTACCTGCAGCTGTACCTGTAACTGCAGCTGTGGCTGAACCTGTACCTGCAGCTGTACCTGTACCTGTACTTGTACCTGCAGCTGTGCCTGTAGATGTACCTGTACCTGCAGCTGTGCCTGCACCTGTACCTGTAGCTGTACCTGCAGCTGTGCCTGCACCTGTACCTGTAGGTATACCTGTACATGCACCTGTACCTTCACCTGTAGCTGTACCTGCAGCTTTGCCTGTACCTGTACCTGCAGCTGTGCCTGTACCCGTACCTGCAGCTTTACCTGTGCCTGCACCTGTACCTGCAGCTGTACCTGTACCTGCAACTGTGCCTGCAGCTGTACTTGTACCTGCAACTGTACCTGCAGCTGTGCCTGTACCTGAAGCTGTGCCTGTACCTGAAGCTGTGCCTGTACCTGCAGCTGTGGCTGCACCTGTACCTGTAGCTGTGCCTGCACCTGTACCTTCACCTGTAGCTGTACCTGCAGCTGTGCCTGTAGCTGTACCTGCAGCTGTGCCTGTGCCCGTACCTGCAGCTGTGCATGCACCTGTACCTGTACTTGTACCTGCAGCTGTACCCGTACTTGTACCTGCAGCTGTATCTGTATCTGCAGCTGTGCCTGTACCTGTACCTGCAGCTGTGCCTGTACCTGTACCTGCAGCTGTGCCTGCACCTGTACTGTAGCTATACCTGTACCTGCAGCTGTGCCTGTACTTGCACCTGTACCTGTAGCTGTACCTGCAGCTGTGCCTGTAGCTGCAGCTGTGCCTGTACCTGTGCCTGCACCTGTACCTGCAGCTTTACCTTTACTTGTACCTTCACCTGTAGCTGTACCTGCAGCTTCACCTGTAGCTGTACCTGCAGCTTTGCCTGTAGCTGTACCTGTACCTGCAGCTGTACCTGTACATTCACCTGTACCTTCACCTGCAGCTGTACCTGCAGCTGTGCCTGTAGCTGTACCTGTACCTGTACCTGCAGCTGTGCCTGTACCCGTACCTGCAGCTTTACCTGTACTTGTACCTGCAGCTGTACCTGTACCTGCAGCTGTACCTGTGCCTGAACCTTTACCTGCAGCTGTGCCTGTACCTGTGCCTGCACTTGTACCTGTCGCTATACCTGTACCTGCAGCTGTGCCTGTACCTGCAGCTGTGCCTGTAGCTGTACCTGTACCTGCTGCTGTGCCTGTAGCTGTACCTGTATGTGCAGCTGTGCCTGTACCTGCAGCTGTGCCTGTACCTGCAGATGTGCCTGTAGCTGTGCCTGCAGCTGTACCTGTACCTGCAGATGTGCCTGTACCTGTATGTGCAGCTGTGCCTGTACCTGCAGATGTGCCTGTAGCTGTGCCTGCAGCTGTACCTGTACCTGCAGATGTGCCTGTACCTGTATGTGCAGCTGTGCCTGTACCTGCAGATGTGCCTGTAGCTGTGCCTGCAGCTGTACCTGTACCTGTAGCTGTACCTGCAGCTGTACCTGTACCTGTGCCTGTACCTGCAGCTGTGCCTGTACCTGCAGATGTGCCTGTACCTGTACCTGCAGATGTGCCTGTAGCTGTGCCTGCAGCTGTACCTGTACCTGTAGCTGTACCTGCAGCTGTACCTGTACCTGTAGCTGTACCTGCAGCTGTGCCTGTGCCCGTACCTGCAGCTGTGCATGCAGCTGTACAGACACACTGTACAGACACACTCACTGTACAGACACACTGTACACACTGTACAGACACACTGTACAGACACTCTACACACTGTAGACGCACTGTACACACTGTACAGACACACTCTACACACTGTAGACACTCTACAGACACACTGTACATACACACTATACAGACACTGGACACACTGTACAGACACTCTCCACACTGTACAGACACACTCTACACACTGTACAGACACACTCTACACACTGTACAGACACACTCTACACACTGTACAGACACTCTACACACTGTACAGACACACTATACACACTGTACAGACACTCTACACACTGTAGACACACTGTACACACTGTACAGACACACTGTACACACTGTACAGACACACTGTACACACTGTAGACCTTGTACAGACACACTCTACACACTGTACAGATACACTCTACACACTGTAGACACTCTACAGACACACTGTACATACACACTATACAGACACTGGACACACTGTACAGACACACTCTCCACACTGTACAGACACACTCTACACACTGTACAGACACACTCCACACTCTACACACTGTACAGACACTCTACACACTGTACAGACACACTGTACAGACACACTGTACAGACACCCTGTACACACTGTACATGCACACTGTACAGACACACTCCACACACTGTACAGACACTCTACACACTGTACAGACACACTGTACAGACACACTCCACACACTGTACAGACACTCTACACACTGTACAGACACACTGTACACACTATACAGACACTCTACACACTATACAGACACACTGTACACACATTTATCAGGCCCACTGACACTGAACACTTCATGTTTCTTATTATAAACCAGAGGGAAAATCCCTCAGCCTCCCGGCTACAGTATAATCCCAGAGAGAGGGAGAGCGACTGTGGGCCTTGCACTGCATCAACAATCACAGTAAAGACAGCACTGCAGCACCAGTCTTTCTCTCCCTCCTTTACACCTCTCCTTGCCTTCTCTCTCCATTCTGTCATGGACTCGTTGTCTGGAAGCATCTGCCTCTTCATGCTGCTTCTCTGGTTATGCTGCAGGAATCCAGTTTGGGGTGTACCGGTGTGTGTCTGTGTGCCGTTGTGTGTCTGTGTGCCGTGGTGTGGCGGGGTGTGTGTGTGTGACGGGGTGTGTCTCTGTGTCCTGGGGTGTGTGACTGTGTGCCGGGGTGTGTCTGTGCCGGGGTGTGTCTGTGCCGGGGTGTGTCTGTGTGACTGTGTGACTGCGTGTGTGCCGTGGTGTGTCTGTGTGACTGTGTGTGTGTGTCGTGTCTGTGTGACTGTGTGTGTGCCGTGGTGTGTCTGTGTGACTGTGTGTGTGCCGAGGTGTGTCTGTGTGACTGTGTGTGTGTGTGTGCCGTGGTGTGACTGTGTGTGTGTGTGCCATGGTGTGACTGTGTGTGTGTGCCGTGGTGTGACTGTGTGTGTGTGTGTGTGTGCCGTGGTGTGACTGTGTGTGTGTGTGTGTGTGCCGTGGTGTGTCTGTGTGTGTGTGTGTCTGTGTAACTGTGTGTGTGTGCCGTGGTGTGACTGTGTGTGTGTGTGTGTGTGTGTGTGTGTGTGTGGTGCCTGTGTGTCTGTGTGTCCGGGGTGTGTCTGTGTGACTATGTGTGTGCCGTGGTGTGTCTGTGTGACTATGTGTGTGCCGTGGTGTGACTGTGTGCCGGGGTGTGTCTGTGTGACTGTGTGTGTGTCGTGACTGTGTGTGTGTGCCGTGGAGTGTCTGTGTGACTGTGTGTGTGCCGTGGTGTGACTGTGTGTGTGTGTGTGTGCCGTGGTGTGACTGTGTGTGTGTGTGTGTGTGCCGTGGTGTGAATGTGTGTGTGCCGTGGTGTGACTGTGTGTGTGTGTGCCGTGGTGTGTGTGTGTGCCGTGGTGTGTCTGTATGACTGTGTGTTGGTGTCTGTAACTTCCCTTTAACACGTTGCCAGAATAAGATCACTGTACACAAGGTCTGCTTTACCTCAAATCAAATGTTATTGGTCACCTACACATGGTTAGCAGATGTTAATGCGAGTGTAGCGAAATGTTTGTGCTTCTAGTTCCGACCGTGCAGTAATATCTAACAATTTCACAACAACTACCTTATACACATAAATGTAAGGAATGAATAAGAATATGTACATATAAATATATGGATGAGCGATGGCCGGGCAGCATAGGCAAGATGCAGTAGATGGTATAGAATACAGTATATACATATGAGATGTCTAATGTAAGATATGTAAACATTATTAAAGTGGTGTTATTTAAGGTGACTATTGATACCTCTATTAAGCCCATTTATTGAAGTGACTAGAGATTTGATTCTGCATGTTGGCAGCAGCCTCTCTATGTTTGCGATGGCTGTTTAGTCTGATGGCCTTGAGATAGAAGCTGTTTTTCAGTCTCTCGGTCCCAGCTTTGAAGCACCTGTACTGACCTCTCCTTCTGTAGCTCAGTTGGTAGAGCATGGCGCTTGTAACGCCAGGGTAGTGGGTTCGATTCCCGGGACCACCCATACGTAGAATGTATGCACACATGACTGTAAGTCGCTTTGGATAAAAGCGTCTGCTAAATGGCATATATACATATATATATATATGGTGCACATCATAGCGGGGTGAACAGGCACCCCCTTTGAATGCACATGCTTATAGAGGTTGGGACAGGGGCTGCCACACTGGGCCTGTGGAGCAGGTGTTATGGGGGTTTAGTGCCTTGCTCAAGGGCACACGACCAGCAATAGATTTGAGACCAGCAACCCTCCGTTTGCCAACTCACTAACTGCCAGAGGTTTTCTGTCAGATCCCCAGAGTCGAACTGGAAATAGTCGGTTGCTGGCTCGCCTCTAACCGCGAGGATTAAGTGCCCTCCTCCTGTGTATGTGTGTGTGAGAGAACAGACTGTGAATATAGCTGTTATGAGGTTTGATACAGGAGGGAGGACAGGGGTTAACTATTGGTCAAGATGGCAGCAAGCCAACAAGCATCTCATTGTTTTCCATCCAAGTCATTTTCTCTGTCCTCTCCCTTTCTCCTGTCCTGTCCTTGCCTTCTCCCCGACCTCTCTCTCCTTCTCTCTCTTTCCCTCTTCCTCACTCACTATTCCTCCCCCTCTCCTCTCTAGGTGCTGAAGTATGCTCCTGAGGTGGGAGGTTTTTCACGGCGTCGGACAGCTCGTGTCCGCTGGGTCCTAGAGGAGGTCCATCTCTTGCACCACGAGCGCTGTGACTGTGTTTGTCCCTCCAGACCACCCCGCTGAGAGACAATGGGACAGGGGGACCCAGCTCTGGGATTAACTGCTGTTTATATCTCCATATCTCTCTTTCTAGCGCTCCCCACACCAACATGTTACAAACCTAGTCACCAACATCCATCCACATACCAACATGTTACAAACCTAGTCACCAACATCCATCCATCCCCACACCAACATGTTACAAACCTAGTCACCAACATCCATCCATCCCCATACCAACATGTTACAAACCTAGTCACCAACATCCATCCACATACCAACATGTTACAAACCTAGTCACCAACATCCATCCACATACCAACATGTTACAAACCTAGTCACCAACATCCATCCACATACCAACATGTTACAAACCTAGTCACCAACATCCATCCATCCCCACACCAACATGTTACAAACCTAGTCACCAACATCCATCCACATACCAACATGTTACAAACCTAGTCACCAACATCCATCCATCCCCATACCAACATGTTATAAACCTAGTCACCAACATCCATCCATCATCCCCACACCAACATGTTACAAACCTAGTCACCAACATCCATCCATCCCCATACCAACATGTTACAACCCTAGTCACCAACATCCATCCACACACCAACATGTTACAAACCTAGTCACCAACATCCATCCCCATACCAACATGTTACAAACCTAGTCACCAACATCCATCCATCATGCACACACCAACATGTTAAAACCTAGTCACCAACATCCATCCGTCCACATACCAACATGTTACAAACCTAGTCACCAACATCCATCCCCATACCAACATGTTACAAACCTAGTCACCAACATCCATCCATCCCCATACCAACATGTTACAAACCTAGTCACCAACATCCATCCATCCCCATACCAACATGTTACAAACCTAGTCACCAACATCCATCCCCATACCAACATGTTACAAACCTAGTCACCAACATCCATCCCCATACCAACATGTTACAAACCTAGTCACCAACATCCATCCCCACACCAACATGTTACAAACCTAGTCACCAACATCCATCATCCACATACCAACATGTTACAAACCTAGTCACCAACATCCATCATCCACATACCAACATGTTACAAACCTAGTCACCAACATCCATCATCCACATACCAACATGTTACAAACCTAGTCACCAACATCCATCATCCACATACCAACATGTTACAAACCTAGTCACCAACATCCATCATCCACATACCAACATGTTACAAACCTAGTCACCAACATCCATCCCCATACCAACATGTTACAAACCTAGTCACCAACATCCATCCATCCCCATACCAACATGTTACAAACCTAGTCACCAACATCCATCCCCATACCAACATGTTACAAACCTAGTCACCAACATCCATCCATCATCCACACACCAACATGTTACAAACCTAGTCACCAACATCCATCCCCATACCAACATGTTACAAACCTAGTCACCAACATCCATCCATCCACACACCAACATGTTACAAACCTAGTCACCAACATCCATCCCCATACCAACATGTTACAAACCTAGTCACCAACATCCTAGTCACCAACATCCATCCATCATCCACACACCAACATGTTACAAACCTAGTCACCAACATCCATTCATCCACATACCAACATGTTACAAACCTAGTCACCAACATCCATCCATCATCCACATACCAACCTCATACAAACCTAGTCACCAACATCCATCCATCCACATACCAACCTCATACAAACCTAGTCACCAACATCCATCCGTCCACATACCAACATGTTACAAACCTAGTCACCAACATCCACATACCAACATGTTACAAACCTAGTCACCAACATCCATCCATCCCCATACCAACATGTTACAAACCTAGTCACCAACATCCATCCATCATCCACACACCAACATGTTACAAACCTAGCCACCAACATCCATCCGTCCACATACCAACCTGATACAAACCTAGTCACCAACATCCATCCGTCCACATACCAACCTGATACAAACCTAGTCACCAACATCCATCCCCATACCAACATGTTACAAACCTAGTCACCAACATCCATCCACATACCAACCTGATACAAACCTAGTCACCAACATCCATCCCCATACCAACATGTTACAAACCTAGTCACCAACATCCATCCATCATCCACACACCAACATGTTACAAACCTAGTCACCAACATCCATCCATCATCCACACACCAACATGTTACAAACCTAGCCACCAACATCCATCCGTCCACATACCAACCTGATACAAACCTAGTCACCAACATCCATCCGTCCACATACCAACCTGATACAAACCTAGTCACCAACATCCATCCACATACCAACATGTTACAAACCTAGTCACCAACATCCATCCATCATCCCCATACCAACCTGATACAAACCTAGTCACCAACATCCATCCCCATACCAACATGTTAAAAACCTAGTCACCAACATCCATCCCCATACCAACATGTTACAAACCTAGTCAACAACATCCATCCCCATACCAACATGTTAAAAACCTAGTCACCAACATCCATCCCCACACCAACATGTTAAAAACCTAGTCACCAACATCCATCCCCATACCAACCTGATACAAACCTAGTCACCAACATCCATCCCCATACCAACATGTTACAAACCCAGTCACCAACATCCATCCCCATACCAACCTGATACAAACCTAGTCACCAACATCCATCCCCATACCAACCTGATACAAACCTAGTCACCAACATCCATCCCCATACCAACATGTTACAAACCTAGTCACCAACATCCATCCCCATACCAACATGTTACAAACCTAGTCACCAACATCCATCCATCATCCACACACCAACATGTTACAAACCTAGTCACCAACATCCATCCCCATACCAACATGTTACAAACCTAGTCACCAACATCCATCCACATACCAACATGTTACAAACCTAGTCACCAACATCCATCATCCACATACCAACATGTTACAAACCTAGTCACCAACATCCATCATCCACATACCAACATGTTACAAACCTAGTCACCAACATCCATCCCCATACCAACATGTTACAAACCTAGTCACCAACATCCATCCATCCCCATACCAACATGTTACAAACCTAGTCACCAACATCCATCCCCATACCAACATGTTACAAACCTAGTCACCAACATCCATCCATCATCCACACACCAACATGTTACAAACCTAGTCACCAACATCCATCCCCATACCAACATGTTACAAACCTAGTCACCAACATCCATCCATCCACACACCAACATGTTACAAACCTAGTCACCAACATCCATCCCCATACCAACATGTTACAAACCTAGTCACAAATCCTAGTCACCAACATCCATCCATCATCCACACACCAACATGTTACAAACCTAGTCACCAACATCCATTCATCCACATACCAACATGTTACAAACCTAGTCACCAACATCCATCCATCATCCACATACCAACATGTTACAAACCTAGTCACCAACATCCATCCATCCACATACCAACCTCATACAAACCTAGTCACCAACATCCATCCGTCCACATACCAACATGTTACAAACCTAGTCACCAACATCCACATACCAACATGTTACAAACCTAGTCACCAACATCCATCCATCCCCATACCAACATGTTACAAACCTAGTCACCAACATCCATCCATCATCCACACACCAACATGTTACAAACCTAGCCACCAACATCCATCCATCATCCACACACCAACATGTTACAAACCTAGTCACCAACATCCATCCATCATCCACACACCAACATGTTACAAACCTAGCCACCAACATCCATCCGTCCACATACCAACCTGATACAAACCTAGTCACCAACATCCATCCGTCCACATACCAACCTGATACAAACCTAGTCACCAACATCCATCCCCATACCAACATGTTACAAACCTAGTCACCAACATCCATCCACATACCAACCTGATACAAACCTAGTCACCAACATCCATCCCCATACCAACATGTTACAAACCTAGTCACCAACATCCATCCATCATCCACACACCAACATGTTACAAACCTAGTCACCAACATCCATCCATCATCCACACACCAACATGTTACAAACCTAGCCACCAACATCCATCCGTCCACATACCAACCTGATACAAACCTAGTCACCAACATCCATCCGTCCACATACCAACCTGATACAAACCTAGTCACCAACATCCATCCACATACCAACATGTTACAAACCTAGTCACCAACATCCATCCATCATCCCCATACCAACCTGATACAAACCTAGTCACCAACATCCATCCCCATACCAACATGTTACAAACCTAGTCACCAACATCCATCCCCATACCAACATGTTACAAACCTAGTCAACAACATCCATCCCCATACCAACATGTTACAAACCTAGTCACCAACATCCATCCCCATACCAACATGTTAAAACCTAGTCACCAACATCCATCCCATACCAACCTGATACAAACCTAGTCACCAACATCCATCCCCATACCAACATGTTACAAACCCAGTCACCAACATCCATCCCCATACCAACATGATACAAACCTAGTCACCAACATCCATCCCCATACCAACCTGATACAAACCTAGTCACCAACATCCATCCCCATACCAACATGTTACAAACCTAGTCACCAACATCCATCCACATACCAACATGTTACAAACCTAGTCACCAACATCCATCCATCATCCCCATACCAACCTGATACAAACCTAGTCACCAACATCCATCCCCATACCAACATGTTAAAAACCTAGTCACCAACATCCATCCCCATACCAACATGTTACAAACCTAGTCACCAACATCCATCCATCATCCCCATACCAACATGTTACAAACCTAGTCACCAACATCCATCCATCATCCACACACCAAAATGTTACAAACCTAGCCACCAACATCCATCCGTCCACATACCAACCTGATACAAACCTAGTCACCAACATCCATCCATCATCCACACACCAACATGTTACAAACCTAGTCACCAACATCCATCCATCATCCACACACCAACATGTTACAAACCTAGCCACCAACATCCATCCGTCCACATACCAACCTTACACAAACCTAGTCACCAACATCCATCCCCATACCAACATGTTACAAACCTAGTCACCAACATCCATCCCCATACCAACATGTTACAAACCTAGTCACCAACATCCATCCATCATCCCCATACCAACATGTTACAAACCTAGTCACCAACATCCATCCCCATACCAACATGTTACAAACCTAGTCACCAACATCCATCCATCATCCACACACCAACATGTTACAAACCTAGTCACCAACATCCATCCATCATCCACACACCAACATGTTACAAACCTAGTCACCAACATCCATCCGTCCACATACCAACCTTACACAAACCTAGTCACCAACATCCATCCACATACCAACATGTTACAAACCTAGTCACCAACATCCATCCACACACCAACATGTTACAAACCTAGTCACCAACATCCATCCATCATCCACACACCAACATGTTACAAACCTAGCCACCAACATCCATCCGTCCACATACCAACCTGATACAAACCTAGTCACCAACATCCATCCGTCCACATACCAACCTGATACAAACCTAGTCACCAACATCCATCCCCATACCAACATGTTACAAACCTAGTCACCAACATCCATCCACATACCAACATGTTACAAACCTAGTCACCAACATCCATCCATCATCCCCATACCAACCTGATACAAACCTAGTCACCAACATCCATCCATCATCCCCATACCAACCTGATACAAACCTAGTCACCAACATCCATCCTCATACCAACATGTTACAAACCTAGTCACCAACATCCATCCATCATCCCCATACCAACCTGATACAAACCTAGTCACCAACATCCATCCCCATACCAACATGTTAAAAACCTAGTCACCAACATCCATCCATCATCCCCATACCAACATGTTACAAACCTAGTCACCAACATCCATCCATCATCCCCATACCAACATGTTACAAACCTAGTCACCAACATCCATCCCCATACCAACCTGATACAAACCTAGTCACCAACATCCATCCCCATACCAACATGTTACAAACCTAGTCACCAACATCCATCCCCATACCAACCTGATACAAACCTAGTCACCAACATCCATCCCCATACCAACCTGATACAAACCTAGTCACCAACATCCATCCCCATACCAACATGTTACAAACCTAGTCACCAACATCCATCCACATACCAACATGTTACAAACCTAGTCACCAACATCCATCCATCATCCCCATACCAACCTGATACAAACCTAGTCACCAACATCCATCCCCATACCAACATGTTAAAAACCTAGTCACCAACATCCATCCATCATCCCCATACCAACATGTTACAAACCTAGTCACCAACATCCATCCCCATACCAACCTGATACAAACCTAGTCACCAACATCCATCCCCATACCAACATGTTACAAACCTAGTCACCAACATCCATCCATCATCCCCATACCAACATGTTACAAACCTAGTCACCAACATCCATCCATCATCCACACACCAAAATGTTACAAACCTAGCCACCAACATCCATCCGTCCACATACCAACCTGATACAAACCTAGTCACCAACATCCATCCATCATCCACACACCAACATGTTACAAACCTAGTCACCAACATCCATCCATCATCCACACACCAACATGTTACAAACCTAGTCACCAACATCCATCCATCATCCACACACCAACATGTTACAAACCTAGCCACCAACATCCATCCGTCCACATACCAACCTTATACAAACCTAGTCACCAACATCCATCCCCATACCAACATGTTACAAACCTAGTCACCAACATCCATCCCCATACCAACATGTTACAAACCTAGTCACCAACATCCATCCATCATCCCCATACCAACATGTTACAAACCTAGTCACCAACATCCATCCCCATACCAACATGTTACAAACCTAGTCACCAACATCCATCCATCATCCCCACACCAACATGTTACAAACCTAGCCACCAACATCCATCCATCATCCACACACCAACATGTTATAAACCTAGTCACCAACATCCATCCATCATCCCCACACCAACATGTTACAAACCTAGCCACCAACATCCATCCATCATCCACACACCAACATGTTACAAACCTAGTCACCAACATCCATCCCCATACCAACATGTTACAAACCTAGTCACCAACATCCATCCATCATCCCCACACCAACATGTTACAAACCTAGTCACCAACATCCATCCGTCCACATACCAACCTCATACAAACCTAGTCACCAACATCCATCCGTCCACATACCAACCTGATACAAACCTAGTCACCAACATCCATGCATCCCCCAAACCCTGGTCCTGCTAACCCCAACAGTGCCCTGCTGCCACCCAGCAAAAACCCAAATTTACCCCACCCTCTCCACTATCAGCTCATGACCACCCCGTCATCGTCCAAGCCCCCTCCTTGTCCACTGGGGTATTGATGAAGGGCTGTTAAGGACATGACACCTTTAAGTGTGTGTTCATACAGTATCCAAGCCTGTGTTATTTTCTATATGTCCTTTTTTTTAAGCTCTTCCTGCAACTGTGTTTCTCTGTACAATCATTGTGAAATGAGTTTCAGGAAGGAAGAGGGAGAGAGTGAGGGACAAAACCACACAAACAATCTTAGAATGACCACAAACCACACACACAAACACGTGCGCACACACATATCCCCCCCCGAGCAGACCCAAGGTCTCCACTCCTCCCTAAAGACAACATTCTTATTTATTTATTATTTTCGTTGTGTGTTCTATTTCTCCTCCTTCATTCATCAGATGAAGGGATGAGATGTCGGGATACAGAGACGGTTAAAAACATTTTACACAAATATTACCCTCCTCTCCTTCCCTAAATCACTCCGGCAGATCAGCGGAATGACTTTGGAACGTTCTGCCCGACGTTCCAATCATACCAACAGCCAACCCCAGAAATGTTGCTAACCAGAATTGTACACCCCATACAAAATAAGGAGAGGGTTGAGGATGTGGTTGGAATTTGTGTAATGTTTTATATCTGCAATATTTGCAGACCTGGTGCCCTGTGCCTGTACTGTACTATCCCGTGGTTAGATCTATTTCTGTTTGGACCTTGTTCTTCAAACAATTCATCCCCAAACACAATCATCACTATATAATCTTCTGCATTAAAGGTGTGTATGTGTGTTTATTTGAGGGAAAGAATGTGTATCTGTTGCACTGTCTGTGATCGTGTGTGTGTGTGTGTGTGTGTGTGTGTGTGCACGAGACGGTGCATCAAAGATCTTGAAACATTCTCAGAGTACAAGATCAGTCACTCCACGTGATAAAGAAACAACAAAGATCTCCCTGCAACCCCACTCGGCTTCATAATGGTCATTCCACTGGGGGAGCTGGCCTCATTACCAACCATCAACTCCTCTGTCCATACAGACCGAAGCTCTATTAACAACAATTAAAACACAAAGCAAGGCACTGAGAGATGGAGGGGGAGAATTAGTTTTATTAAGGCTGTGATTTAAACATTAAAGCGAGCAGAATTAAACCGTTAGCTGTTGAGAGGTGTGTGTGAGTCACGGGTATCGGCTGGCTGAAGAGTGGTCTGAAACGCAGAGCCTCTTAGTAGAGAAATATGCCCTGGGGAAGGACGATGTGCTTGTGACAGGATGGCTCCAAGAGATTAGAGACAGATGACTGTATTTTTACACTGTCTTAGTCCTGTCTCTCTCTCTCTCACACACACACACACACACACACACACACACACACACACACACACACACACACACACACACACACGTAAACCACAGATCGTGTTTTCTTCCCATTGAATCCAAAATGGCCCCTTTTACTTCCAGAGTTCTTCGTTTGGTTCGATGTCCTTTCCCATGTTCTGATTCCTTCTGTGACTGTTGTCATTGTGTACGTCAGTGTCCCTGGAGACTGAGCACAATATATAATAAATATAATACATAGTCTCTCCTTCACCTAATGCTGCAGTCTCTGCTAAATGTATTTATTCAGTTCAGGTGTGTGTGTGTGTGTGTGTACACTTCCTCTGGCAGTGCCAGTTCTATCAGCACATTCCTTGACCTCGGGTTCGAAGTGACATTCCATTCTGTTTTTTTGTTCAAATAACCAGTTTGTTCATTCCGTTGTTTTGAATGTTTATAATGCAACCTTCAAGAAGAAATGCAGAAAGGTTATCTAAACAAATCTGTCGGCACCTGAATGCCTTTGTTTGATCCCTGACACAGCAGTTTAGCTTTAGTGATTAATTTATTGTGTTTCTGTTCTTTTTTATTAAAGATATCCACTGGTTGTGTTTTGATGAAGTTTTTTTGCACATAAATGTTTCTGAATGTAGAGCTTTTCTCTGTAAAATGCAACGGGGGAGAGTTATTCACGACACAAACCAACAAACCACCACCATAACACTTCATGTTGATCTGAAAGACTCAGGCTTCTGATTAGCATCAGAATATCTACAGCTTTACCTCTGACAGGTGCAGTTTCTGACACATTGTTTACAACCTCCTTATGTGTGTTCAACTCCACTTCAGGAGATAAATTCAAATGATTTTCTATGTGGATTTTTCCATTCATGACTGGTTGATAATGGAACTGAACCCAACACGGACCATGGAGTAGAAGCGTTGTGTGTGTAAACGCCCCTGAGATTCTTTCACTTATGCACCTTTATTTCCTCTCACAATACCACACACAAACATTGTGCTATACAGTCTGTTGCCATGGAAACCAAATCCCCATGTGTAGAACTCAGATGATGGACAGTTGAGGTTGATTGTGATGAAAAAGGTAATGGAATGTTTTGTCATTAAATTATAGTGAAGGCAGTTTATTTAAAAATCACATTGGATAGATCATACAGACCTTCTCTCTCAAGCTGTTTTATTGGCATGAAAAACAAAGTGCCAAAGTAACAATGTATACAATAAAAATGAATCTGTCTCTCTCATCAGCCCCCCCTTGGCAGGCATAGTCATTTTCAGAGATGAATGAAGTAGCCAAACAACTCACAGATACTTTCCGAATGCACTGTATGTGGATTTTACACATTTTAATAGGTTACAGCCTTACTCTAAAATACCCCATAATGACAAAGCAAAGACAGGTTTTTAGACATTTTATCACATGTAAATATACACTGCTCAAAAAAATAAAGGGAACACTAAAATAACACATCCTAGATCTGAATGAATGAAATATTCTTATTAAATACTTTTTTCTTTACATAGTTGAATGTGCTGACAACAAAATCACACAAAAATTATCAATGGAAATCAAATGTATCAACCCATGGAGGTCTGGATTTGGAGTCAAACTCAAAATTAAAGTGGAAAACCACACTACAGGCTGATCCAACTTTGATGTAATGTCCTTAAAACAAGTCAAAATGAGGCTCAGTAGTGTGTGGCCTCCACGTGCCTGTATGACCTCCCGACAACGCCTGGGCATGCTCCTGATGAGGTGGCGGATGTTCTCCTGAGGGATCTCCTCCCAGACCTGGACTAAAGCATCCGCCAACTCCTGGACAGTCTGTGGTGCAACGTGGCGTTGGTGGATGGAGCGAGACATGATGTCCCAGATGTGCTCAATTGGATTCAGGTCTGGGGAACGGGCGGGCCAGTCCATAGCATCAATGCCTTCCTCTTGCAGGAACTGCTGACACACTCCAGCCACATGAGGTCAAGCATTGTCTTGCATGAGGAGGAACCCAGGGCCAACCGCACCAGCATATGGTCTCAAAAGGGGTCTAAGGATCTCATCTCCGTACCTAATGGCAGTCAGGCTACCTCTGGTGAGCACATGGAGGGCTGTGCGGACCCCCAAAGAAATGCCACCCCACACCATGACTGACCCACCGCCAAACCAGTCATGCTGGAGGATGTTGCAGGCAGCAGAACGTTCTCCACGGCGTCTCCAGACTCTGTCACGTCTGTCACACGTGCTCAGTGTGAACCTGCTTTCATCTGTGAAGAGCACAGGGCGCCAGTGGCGAATTCGCCAATCTTGGTGTTCTCTGGCAAATGCCAAACGTCCTGCACAGTGTTGGGCTGTAAGCACAACCCCCACCTGTGGACGTTGGGCCCTCATACCACCCCCATGGAGTCTGTTTCTGACCGTTTGAGCAGACACATGCACATTTGTGGCCTGCTGGAGGTCATTTTGCAGGGCTCTGGCAGTGCTCCTCCTGCTCCTCCTTGCACGAAGGCAGAGGTAGCGGTCCTGCTGCTGGGTTGTTGCCCTCCTCCTCCACGTCTCCTGATGTACAGGCCTGTCTCGTGGTAGCGCCTCCATGCTCTTGACACTACACTGACAGACACAGCAAGCCTTCTTGCCACAGCTCGCATTGATGTCCCATCCTGGATGAGCTGCACTACCTGAGCCACTTGTGTGGGTTGTAGACTCCGTCTCATGCTACCACTAGAGTGAAAGCACCGCCAGCATTCAAAAGTGACCAAAACATCAGCCAGGAAGCATAGGAACTGAGAAGTGGTCTATGGTCACCACCTGCAGAACCACTCCTTTATTGGGGGTGTCTTGCTAATTGCCTATAATTTCCACCTGTTGTCTATTCCATTTGCACAACAGCATGTGAAATTTATTGTCAATCAGTGTTGCTTCCTAAGTGGACAGTTTGATTTCACAGAAGTGTGATTGACTTGGAGTTACATTGTGTTGTTCCCTTGATTTTTTTTTAGCAGTGTATATCACGTTTAAATAAGTTTTCAGACCCTTTACTCAGGACTTTGTTGAAGTCTTCTTCAGTATAATGATACAAGCTTGTACTTCTAGGCCATCAGACTGTTGACTACCTGCCTGGTACTGTGCCCTGCACCCTGAGACTAATGCCCCATGTACCCTAGAAAGTCATTGAACACTGGTCACCTCATGTACTGTTTATTTACACAGAAGGACAGCATCCCGGAGTTGCCTCTTCACTGTTGACCTTGAGACTGGTCTTTGCAGTTACTTTTTAATGAAGCTGCCAGTTGAGGACTTGTGAGGCGTCTGTTTCTCAAACTAGACACTCTAATGTACTTGTCCTCTTGCTCAGTTGTGCACAGGGGCCTCCCACTCCTCTTTCTATTCAAGTTAGAGACAGTTTGCGCTGTTCTGTCAAGGGAGTAGTACACAGTGTTGTATGAGATTTTCAGTTTCTCTGCAATTTCTTGCATGGAATAGCCTTCATTTCTCAGAACAAGAATAGACTGACAAGTTTCAGAAGAAAGTTATTTGTTTCTGGCTATTTTGAGCCTGTAATCGAACCCACAAATGCTGATGCTCCAGATACTCAACCAGTCTAAAGAAGGCCTGTTTTATTGCTTCTTTAATCAGAAGAGTTTTCTGCTGTGCTAACATAATTGGAAAAGGGTTTTCTAATGATCATTTAGCCTTTTAAAATGATAAACTTGGATGAGCTAACACAACGTGCCATTGGCACACAGGAATGATGGTTGCTGATAATGAGCTTATGTAGATATTCCATAAACAAACATCTTCAGTTTCCAGCTACAATAGTCATTTACAACATTAGCAATGTCTACACTGTATTTCTGATCAATTTGATGTTATTTTAATGGACAAAAAATGTACTTTTCTTTTTAAAAAACAAGGAAATTTCTAAGTGACCTAAAACATTTGAATGATAGTGTATATATTAAATCTATATAGAAGAGATGTAAAAAACATTGCCATCCATTATAGTGGTCTCTGATTTAGTCAAGTTTTGGTGAACGACAATGTACCACTGTTTAGTATTTGTACGTGATCAAGCAACATGAGTTGCACAGAAATAGGTATCCGTGGCATGCTGAGGCAGTGGAGGCTTGAAACATGGGTCATGTTCATTAGGGCTGCACAATAGAAACTGTTTTGCAACGGATATGAATATTAATGCCTCATGTTCGGCTCCCTCTCCATTGGTCTCTCACACCTGAGTTGTAGAGGAGCATGTTCTGCTCCCTCTCCATTGGTCTCTAACACCTGAGTTGTAGAGGAGCATGTTCTGCTCCCTCTCTATTGGTCTCTAACACCTGAGTTGTAGAGGAGCATGTTCTGCTCCCTCTCTATTGGTCTCTAACACCTGAGTTGTATAGGAGCATGTCCTGCTCCCTCTCCATTGGTCTCTAACACCTGAGTGGTACAGGAGCATGTTCTGCTCCCTCTCATTGGTCTCTAACACCTGAGTTGTAGAGGAGCATGTTCTGCTCCCTCTCCATTGGTCTCTAACACCTGAGTGGTACAGGAGCATGTTCTGCTCCCTCTCTATTGTTCTCTAACACCTGAGTTGTAGAGGAGCATGTTCTGCTCCCTCTCTATTGGTCTCTAACACCTGAGTTGTACAGGAGCATGTTCTGCTCCCTCTCCATTGGTCTCTAACACCTGAGTGGTACAGGAGCATGTTCTGCTCCCTCTCCATTGGTCTCTAACACCTGAGTTGTATAGGAGCATGTCCTGCTCCCTCTCTATTGGTCTCTAACACCTGAGTTGTAGAGGAGCATGTTCTGCTCCCTCTCCATTGGTCTCTAACACCTGAGTTGTAGAGGAGCATGTTCTGCTCCCTCTCTATTGGTCTCTAACACCTGAGTTGTAGAGGAGCATGTTCTGCTCCCTCTCTATTGGTCTCTAACACCTGAGTTGTATAGGAGCATGTCCTGCTCCCTCTCCATTGGTCTCTAACACCTGAGTGGTACAGGAGCATGTTCTGCTCCCTCTCTATTGGTCTCTAACACCTGAGTTGTAGAGGAGCATGTCCTGCTCCCTCTCCATTGGTCTCTAACACCTGAGTGGTACAGGAGCATGTTCTGCTCCCTCTCTATTGGTCTCTAACACCTGAGTTGTAGAGGAGCATGTTCTGCTCCCTCTCTATTGGTCTCTAACACCTGAGTTGTAGAGGAGCATGTTCTGCTCCCTCTCTATTGGTCTCTAACACCTGAGTTGTACAGGAGCATGTTCTGCTCCCTCTCCATTGGTCTCTAACACCTGAGTGGTACAGGAGCATGTTCTGCTCCCTCTCTATTGGTCTCTAACACCTGAGTTGTAGAGGAGCATGTTCTGCTCCCTCTCCATTGGTCTCTAACACCTGAGTTGTATAGGAGCATGTCCTGCTCCCTCTCTATTGGTCTCTAACACCTGAGTTGTAGAGGAGCATGTCCTGCTCCCTCTCCATTGGTCTCTAACACCTGAGTTGTACAGGAGCATGTTCTGCTCCCTCTCTATTGGTCTCTAACACCTGAGTTGTAGAGGAGCATGTTCTGCTCCCTCTCTATTGGTCTCTAACACCTGAGTTGTAGAGGAGCATGTTCTGCTCCCTCTCTATTGGTCTCTAACACCTGAGTTGTAGAGGAGCATGTCCTGCTCCCTCTCTATTGGTCTCTAACACCTGAGTTGTAGAGGAGCATGTTCTGCTCCCTCTCTATTGATCTCTAACACCTGAGTGGTACAGGAGCATGTTCTGCTCCCTCTCTATTGGTCTCTAACACCTGAGTTGTAGAGGAGCATGTCCTGCTCCCTCTCTATTGGTCTCTAACACCTGAGTTGTACAGGAGCATGTTCTGCTCCCTCTCTATTGGTCTCTAACACCTGAGTTGCAGCATGTTCTGCTCCCTCTCTATTGGTCTCTAACACCTGAGTTGTACAGGAGCATGTTCTGCTCCCTCTCTATTGGTCTCTAACACCTGAGTTGTAGAGGAGCATGTCCTGCTCCCTCTCTATTGGTCTCTAACACCTGAGTTGTACAGGAGCATGTTCTGCTCCCTCTCTATTGGTCTCTAACACCTGAGTTGTACAGGAGCATGTTCTGCTCCCTCTCTATTGGTCTCTAACACCTGAGTTGTAGAGGAGCATGTCCTGCTCCCTCTCTATTGGTCTCTAACACCTGAGTTGTAGAGGAGCATGTTCTGCTCCCTCTCTATTGGTCTCTAACACCTGAGTTGTAGAGGAGCATGTTCTGCTCCCTCTCTATTGGTCTCTAACACCTGAGTTGTAGAGGAGCATGTTCTGCTCCCTCTCCATTGGTCTCTAACACCTGAGTTGTATAGGAGCATGTCCTGCTCCCTCTCTATTGGTCTCTAACACCTGAGTTGTAGAGGAGCATGTCCTGCTCCCTCTCCATTGGTCTCTAACACCTGAGTTGTACAGGAGCATGTTCTGCTCCCTCTCTATTGGTCTCTAACACCTGAGTTGTAGAGGAGCATGTTCTGCTCCCTCTCTATTGGTCTCTAACACCTGAGTTGTAGAGGAGCATGTTCTGCTCCCTCTCTATTGGTCTCTAACACCTGAGTTGTAGAGGAGCATGTCCTGCTCCCTCTCTATTGGTCTCTAACACCTGAGTTGTAGAGGAGCATGTTCTGCTCCCTCTCTATTGATCTCTAACACCTGAGTGGTACAGGAGCATGTTCTGCTCCCTCTCTATTGGTCTCTAACACCTGAGTTGTAGAGGAGCATGTCCTGCTCCCTCTCTATTGGTCTCTAACACCTGAGTTGTACAGGAGCATGTTCTGCTCCCTCTCTATTGGTCTCTAACACCTGAGTTGTACAGGAGCATGTTCTGCTCCCTCTCTATTGGTCTCTAACACCTGAGTTGTACAGGAGCATGTTCTGCTCCCTCTCTATTGGTCTCTAACACCTGAGTTGTAGAGGAGCATGTCCTGCTCCCTCTCTATTGGTCTCTAACACCTGAGTTGTACAGGAGCATGTTCTGCTCCCTCTCTATTGGTCTCTAACACCTGAGTTGTACAGGAGCATGTTCTGCTCCCTCTCTATTGGTCTCTAACACCTGAGTTGTAGAGGAGCATGTCCTGCTCCCTCTCTATTGGTCTCTAACACCTGAGTTGTAGAGGAGCATGTTCTGCTCCCTCTCTATTGGTCTCTAACACCTGAGTTGTAGAGGAGCATGTTCTGCTCCCTCTCTATTGGTCTCTAACACCTGAGTTGTACAGGAGCATGTTCTGCTCCCTCTCTATTGGTCTCTAACACCTGAGTTGTAGAGGAGCATGTTCTTCTCCCTCTCCATTGGTCTCTAACACCTGAGTTGTAGAGGAGCATGTTCTTCTCCCTCTCTATTGGTCTCTAACACCTGAGTTGTAGAGGAGCATGTTCTTCTCCCTCTCTATTGGTCTCTAACACCTGAGTTGTAGAGGAGCATGTTGTGAAAGAACCAGATCTCAATAATAGAAAGGCTCCTCTTCAACTCAGTTTTAGGAAGGTGTTCCTAATGTTTTGTACAAATCAAATCAAAGTTTATTGGTCACATACACATGTTTAGCAGATGTTATTGGTCACATACACATGTTTAGCAGATGTTATTGGTCACATACACATGTTTAGCAGATGTTATTGCGGGTGTAACAAAAGGCTTGGGTTTCTAGCTCCAACAGTGCAGTAATATCTAACAAGTAATATCTAACAATTTCACAACAATACACACAATACACACAAATCTAGAGTAAAAAATGTATTTAAGAATATATAAATATTTGGACAAGCAATGTCAGAGCGTCATAGACTGAGATACAGTAGAATATAATATAATAAAGTATATACATGTGAGATCAGTAATGCAAAAATATGTAAACATTATAAAAGTGGCTAGTGTTCCATTATTAAAGTGAATCGTGTTCCATTATTAAAGTGACCAGTGTTCCATTATTAAAGTGACCAGTGTTCCATTATTAAAGTGACCAGTGTTCCATTATTAAAGTGAATAGTGTTCCATTATTAAAGTGACCAGTGTTCCATTATTAAACTGACCAGTGTTGCATTATTAAAGTGAATAGTGTTCCATTATTAAAGTGAATAGTGTTCCATTATTAAAGTGACTAGTGTTCCATTATTAAAGTGAATAGTGTTCCATTATTAAAGTGACCAGTGTTTCATTATTAAAGTGAATAGTGTTCCATTATTAAAGTGACCAGTGTTCCATTATTAAACTGACCAGTGTTGCATTATTAAAGTGAATAGTGTTCCATTATTAAAGTGACCAGTGTTCCATTATTAAAGTGAATAGTGTTCCATTATTAAAGTGACCAGTGTTCCATTATTAAAGTGACCAGTGTTCCATTATTAAAGTGAATAGTGTTCCATTAGTAAAGTGACCAGTGTTCCATTATTAAAGTGAATAGTGTTCCATTATTAAAGTGACCAGTGTTTCATTATTAAAGTGAATAGTGTTCCATTATTAAAGTGACCAGTGTTCCATTATTAAAGTGACCAGTGTTCCATTATTAAAGTGAATAGTGTTCCATTATTAAAGTGAATAGTGTTTCATTATTAAAGTGAATAGTGTTCCATTAGTAAAGTGACCAGTGTTCCATTATTAAAGTGACCCGTGATTCCAAGTCCATGTATGGTGGCTATTTAACAGTCTGATGGCCTTGAAGATAGGTGTTTTTTAGTCTCTCGGTCCCAGCTTTGATGCACCTATACTGACCTTGCTTTCTGGATGATAGGGTGGTGAACAGGCAGTGGCTCGTGTGGTTATTGTCATAGATGATCTTTTTGGCCTTCCTGTGACATCGGGTGCTGGAGGTGTCCTGGAGGGCAGGTAGTTTGCCCCTGGTGATGTGTTGGGCAGACCGCACCACCCTCTGGAGAGCCCTGCGGTTGAGGGCGGTGAGTGTTGCCGTACCAGGCGGTGATACGGCCCGAGAGGATGCTCTCAATTGTGCATCTGTAAAAGTTTGTGAGGGTTTTACGTGCCAAGACAAATTTGCTGTTGCGCCTACTTCACCACACTACCTGTGTGGGTGGACCATTTCAGTTTGTCAGTGATGTGTATGCTGAGGAACTTTCCACCTTCTCCACTACTGTCCCGTCGATGTGGATAGGGGGCTGCTCCCTCTGCTGTTTCCTGAAGTCCACAATCAGCTCCTTTTGTTTTATTGACGTTGAGTGAGAGGTTATTTCCCTGCACCACAATCCCAGGGCCCTCACCTCCTCCCTGTAGACCGTCTCATCATTGTTGGTAATCAAGCCTACCACTGTAGTGTCGTCCGCAAACTTGATGATTGAGTTGGAGGCGTGCCTGGCCATGCAGTCATGGGTGAACAGGGTGTACAGGAGGGGGCTGAGCACGCACCCTCGTGGGGCCCCAATGTTGACAATCAGCGAAGTAGAGGTGTTGTTTCCTACCGTCACCACCTGGGGGCGGCCCGCCAGGAAGTCCAGGACCCAGTTGCATAAGGCTGCAAGCTTAATGATGAGCTTGGAGGATACTATGGTGTTGAATGCTGTGCTATAGTCAATGCACAACATTCTTCCATAGGTATTCCTCTTGTCCAGATGGGATAGGGCAGTGTGCCTATACCGTGAGTCTCCCATCCTCGTCATTTGTTCAAGTCACCAGCCTCCACTGGTATATACGGTGTATATACTGTATTCTCCACATAGTCCATCCTAATATACCGACTACTGTACATACCTGTCAATACACACCACGTGTTTATAATTGATCGTTCAGATATTCCTCGATTTCTTGTTTAGATATTTATGATTATTTTACATTTGTATTGTACTTGCTAAACATTCCACTGAAAACTAGCATTTTTTTCTGCACCTGCTTTAACAGATTAGTGTACGTGACCAACACACTTTCATTTGATTAACAACATGCACAAGTAACAAATGCTTTCTGGCAAACCACTCATACTACAGCTCTATAGCTCATTCCTCCTTATTCGTTATGTTTGTTATTTGTCAGATGTTCTATTTGGTTGTGTATCCCTCCATTACACACGCACACATACATTCTATTCTGAGCCAGTAACTCATCAGTCAGTTCACCAATAGCAGCTCTCTCTTCCTGTGTGGTCCAGAGATTAAACTCATGGAGACTTTCTGTCTCTGTGGTTACCACGGCAGCCAGTCCCTGTGTTTTTATCGTTAGACGACACCCTCTCTCCCTGCAGCTAGCCCCGCCACGTGTTTACCAGTTATTCTGGGAAAGAAAACCTCACACTTAGTTACACACAGTCATCCCAGCCCTCTTTTCAGCTCCCCTTTATGTCTGTGTGCCTTCTGGGGACGAGAGAGAGAGAGAGAGAGAGAGAGAGAGAGAGAGAGAGAGAGAGAGAGAGAGCAATAGAGAGAAAGGGAGAGATTAAGAGAGATCGAGAGAGAGCTTGAAAGAGAGGGAATGAGAGTGTGTAAGAAAGAGTAAGAGGGTGATTAAGA
This sequence comes from Oncorhynchus keta, assembly GCF_023373465.1. Lineage (NCBI taxonomy): Eukaryota > Metazoa > Chordata > Actinopteri > Salmoniformes > Salmonidae > Oncorhynchus > Oncorhynchus keta. Next base: position 12,579,361 of record NC_068421.1, on the reverse strand, counting down.
GAGATCGAGAGAGAACAATAGAGAGAGGGAATGAGAGTGTGTAAGAAAGAGTAAGGAGGAGAGGGAATGAGAGTGTGTAAGAAAGAGTAAGGGGGTTGAAGACGGAGGACATCCTTTTTGTTTGCAGTCATTCCTAGAATGCTGTTTCTGTCATCAGCCTCATTTCTTTTCCAGAGGAGATGTAACAGCACACACAGCACAGTGTTGCGAACTCTCATTGATTACCTTTTAGTCAGCAGTGTGAGTTAGAGTTGACTAAAACACACTGCACACCTCTGCCTTGAGGGAGCCCTCGGTGTGCAGCGTGTGTTTTTGTGTACTTAACTCTGTGAAACAGAGACCTTAGCAACTCTCTTCTCAGAACTTGGCTCAGGCATCATTCACTTCTTGGAACAGATGAATACACTCTCTCAAACACACTCTCTCAAACACACTCTCTCAAACACACTCTCTCAAACACACTCTCTCAAACACACTCTCTCAAACACACTCTCTCAAACACACTCTCTCAAACACACTCTCTCAAACACACTCTCTCAAACACACTCTCTCAAACACACTCTCTCAAAAACTCTCTCAAACACACTCCCTCAAACACACTCCCTCAAACACACTCCCTCAAACACACTCTCTCAAACACACTCTCTCAAACACACTCTCTCAAACACACTCTCTCAAACACACTCTCTCAAACACACTCTCTCAAACACACTCTCTCAAACACACTCTCTCAAACACACTCTCTCAAACACACTCTCTCAAACACACTCTCTCAAACACACTCTCTCAAACACACTCTCTCAAACACACTCTCTCAAACACACTCTCTCAAACACACTCTCTCAAACACACTCTCTCAAACACACTCTCTCAAACACACTCTCTCAAACACACTCTCTCAAACACACTCTCTCAAACACACTCTCTCAAACACACTCTCTCAAACACACTCTCTCAAACACACTCTCTCAAACACACTCTCTCAAACACACTCTCTCAAACACACTCTCAAACACACTCTCTCAAACACACTCTCTCAAACACTCTCTCAAACACACTCTCTCAAACACACTCTCTCAAACACACTCTCTCAAACACACTCTCTCAAACACACTCTCTCAAACACACTCTCTCAAACACACTCTCTCAAACACACTCTCTCAAACACACTCTCTCAAACACACTCCTCAAACACACTCCCTCAAACACACTCCCTCAAACACACTCCTCAAACACACTCCCTCAAACACACTCCCTCAAACACACTCTCTCAAACACACTCTCTCAAACACACTCTCTCAAACACACTCTCTCAAACACACTCTCTCAAACACACTCTCTCAAACACACTCTCTCAAACACACTCTCTCAAACACACTCTCTCAAACACACTCTCTCAAACACACTCCCTCAAACACACTCTCTCAAACACACTCTCTCAAACACACTCTCTCAAACACACTCTCTCAAACACACTCTCTCAAACACACTCTCTCAAACACACTCTCTCAAACACACTCCCTCAAACACACTCTCTCAAACACACTCTCTCAAACACACTCTCTCAAACACACTCTCTCGCTCGCCCACCCACCCACACACACCTCTGTATTGGTAGATAAGTAGTGTGGCCACTGCAGAAACTTCTCTCAAGCCATTCTCAGACCTCCTCCTCCCTCTGTCCCATGTGTCTTATCCTTTGATGGGGCAGTTCACCTCCTGATGTTACCATGGAAACACAGAAAGAAAAAAATGGGTGAAAACATTTCACTCTCTCCAACCTCATTTTCTCTCCCTCTTCCCTCATTTCAGAACCTATTCCGTCTTTATTTATCTCCATCTATCTTCTCTCTGATGTTGTCCCTCCTGTCCCCCAAGTCTGTGCTGCCTTGGCTTCAACCTTGGACACGTTGAGTGGAGTGTTTCTATGTGCTTTCTAGCTGCGATGGTGTTGTGTTCAGTAAGGTTCATTATATTTCTGCACTAGCGAGTTCGCTACAATACACACTCATATCTCGTAGTATAAGTGCCATTTTGTTCTTGTTGTGTTGCAGTGTTAGCTGGCTACTGTATGTGTATCTGTGGTCAAGGGGTTGGCCAGACTCCAGAGTAATTGTTGCACTTTAAAAACAGACACTGCAGAAATTCACAGTTTAATGCCAAGTATTAAAAGCCCAGGGACAGAGGAAGCTAAGGAAGCTGGTAATAGATAATTGTAGTGGACAGCATTTAAGGAGAGGGAGAGAGGGAGGCATCGTTGGGAAAGAGCTTGTCAGTAAGCATTTGACTGTAAGGTCTACTACATCTGTTGTATTCGTCGCATGTGACTAATAAAATGTAATTTGAAATAAAGTGAGATGGAAGGGATAGGGAGGAAGACAAAGGGATGGGAGGGAGAGGGAGGAAGACAAAGGGATGGGAGGGAGAGGGAGGAAGACAAAGGGATGGGAGGGAGAGGGAGGAAGACAAAGGGATGGGAGGGAGAGGGAGGAAGACAAAGGGATGGGAGGGAGAGGGAGGAAGACAAAGGGATGGGAGGGAGAGGGAGGAAGACAAAGGGATGGGAGGGAGAGGGAGGAAGACAAAGGGATGGGAGGGGAGGGAGAGGGAGGAAGACAAAGGGATGGGAGGGAGAGGGAGGAAGACAAAGGGATGGGAGGGAGAGGAAGGAAGACAAAGGGATGGGAGGGAGACAAAGGGATGGGAGGGAGAGGGAGGAAGACAAAGGGATGGGAGGGAGAGGGAGGAAGACAAAGGGATGGGAGGGATAGGGAGGAAGACAAAGGGATGGGAGGGGAGGGAGAAAGACAAAGGGATGGGGAGGGAGAGGGAGGAAGACAAAGGGATGGGAGGGAAAGAGGGGGAGGGAGGGAAGACAAAGGGATGGGAGGGAGAGGGAGGAAGACAAAGGGATGGAGGGAGACAAAGGGAGGAAGACAAGGGAGGAGGGAGAGGGAGGAAGACAAAGGGATGGAGGGAGGGGAGACAAAGGGATGTAGAGGGAGGAAGACAAAGGGAAGACAAAGGGATGTAGAGGGAGGAAGACAAAGGGATGGGAGGGAGGAAGACAAAGGGATGGGAGGGAGGAAGACAAAGGGATGTAGAGGGAGGAAGACAAAGGGATGTAGAGGGAGGAAGACAAAGGGATGTAGAGGGAGGAAGACAAAGGGATGTAGAGGGAGGAAGACAAAGGGATGTAGAGGGAGGAAGACAAAGGGATGTAGAGGGAGGAAGACAAAGGGATGTAGAGGGAGGAAGACAAAGGGATGTAGAGGGAGGAAGACAAAGGGATGTAGAGGGAGGAAGACAAAGGGATGTAGAGGGAGGAAGACAAAGGGATGTAGAGGGAGGAAGACAACGGGATGTAGAGGGAGGAAGACAACGGGAGGGATGTAGGGAGGGAGGAGGGACAAAGGGATGTAGAGGGAGGAAGACAAAGGGATGTAGAGACAAAGGGGGAGGAAGACAAAGGGATGGGAGGGAGGAAGACAAAGGGATGTAGAGGGAGGAAGGAAGACAAAGGGATGTAGAGGGAGGAAGACAAAGGGATGTAGAGGGAGGAAGACAAAGGGATGGGAGGGAGGAAGACAAAGGGATGTAGAGGGAGGAAGACAAAGGGATGTAGAGGGAGGAAGACAAAGGGATGTAGAGGGAGGAAGACAAAGGGATGTAGAGGGAGGAAGACAAAGGGATGTAGAGGGAGGAAGACAAAGGGATGTAGAGGGAGGAAGAAAAGGGATGTAGAGGGAGGAAGACAAAGGGATGTAGAGGGAGGAAGACAAAGGGATGTAGAGGGAGGAAGACAAAGGGATGTAGAGGGAGGAAGACAAAGGGATGGGAGGGAGGAAGACAAAGGAATGGGAGGGACAAAGGGAGGGAGGAAGAAGAGAGGGAGGAAGACAACGGGATGTAGAGGGAGGAAGACAAAGGGATGTAGAGGGAGGAAGACAAAGGGATGTAGAGGGAGGAAGACAAAGGGATGTAGAGGGAGGAAGACAAGGGAGAGGGAGGAAGACAAAGGGATGGGAGGGAGGAAGAGGGGGAGGGAGGAAGACAAAGGGATGTAGAGGGAGGAAGACAATGAGGGACAAAGGGAAGGGAGGAAGACAAAGGGATGTAGAGGGAGGAAGACAAAGGGATGGGAGGGAGGAAGACAAAGGGATGGGAGGGAGGAAGACAAAGGGATGTAGAGGGAGGAAGACAAAGGGATGTAGAGGGAGGAAGACAAAGGGATGTAGAGGGAGGAAGACAAAGGGATGGGAGGGAGGAAGGATAGTAAAGTGACTGGACTTCAGTAAATGACATAAACAGATTATAATATATTCACTCTTTAGTTTTCATCTATTGCCCCTATTTTCCTGTCTGTCTCTCTCTCTCTGTCTCTGAATTTCAATTAAATTAAAGGGCTTTATTTGCATGGGAAACATATGTTAACTTTGCCAAAGCAAGTGAAGTAGATAGTAAACAAAAGTGAAATAAACAATAAAAATGAACAGTAAACATTACACTCACAGAAGTTCCAAAAGAATAAAGACATTTCAAATGTCATATTATGTGCAAAGAGTTAAAGTACAAAAGCGAAAATAAATAAACAGAAATATGGGTTGTATTTACAATGGTTTTTCTTCTTCACTGGATGCCCTTTTCTTGTTGCAACAGGTCACACATCTTGCTGATGTGATGGTACACTGTGGTATTTCACCCAGCAGATATGGGAGTTTATCAAAATTGGGTTTGTTTTCAAATTCTTTGTGGATCTGTGTAATCTGAGGGAAATATATGTCTCTAATATGGTCATACATTGGACAGGAGGGTAGGAAGTGCAGCTTAGTTTCCACCTCATTTTGTGGGCAGTGAGCACATAGCCTGTCTTCTCTTGAGATCCAGGTCTGCCTACGGCGGCCTTTTTCGATAGCAAGGCTATGCTCACTGAGTCTGTACATAGTCAAAGCTTTCCTTAATTTTGGGTCTGTCTCTCTCCCTCATCCTTTGTCTCTCTATCATCCTCTTTCTCTCTCCCTCCTTGTTCTCTATCTCTCCCTCATTCTCTCTCCCCTCTCTCTCTCTACATTATAAAACAGCTTTCATCTGGGTATGCAAATTATTTTTTATTTTTTTATAACTAGGCAAGTCAGTTAAGAACAAATTCTTATTTACAAGCCTACACCTGCCAAACTCGGACGACGTTGGGCCAATTGTGCACCGCACTATGGGACTCCCAATCATGGCCGGTTGTGATGAAGTCTGGATTCGAACCAGGTTGTCTGTAGTGACGCCTGTCTTACACTACTGCGCCACTTGGAAGTCCATATTTAATGAGCACTATATACAATAGGCTATGTATGTATGAATCTAAAGACACTCTTCATTTCTACAGCTGGGTTTCTAAGAGGCACATATGGAGTTAAGGAGAACAGAACAGTGAGGCAAGAAAGAGGCTGGAGCCCTGGTCATGTAGTTGGTTTAATTTGATGAAGTGAGTCAGCTCTGTGTGTGTGTGTGTGTGTGTGTGTGTGTGTGTGTGTGTGTGTGTGTGTGTGTGTGTGTGTGTGTGTGTGTGTGTGTGTGTGTGTGTGTGTGTGTGTGTGTGTGTGGGTGTGTGTGTGTGTGTGTGTGTGTTGGTGTGTGGGTGTTGGTGTGTTGGTGTTGGTGTTGGTGTGTGTGTGTGTGTGTGTGTGTGTGTGTGTGTGTGTGTGTGTGTGTGTGTGTGTGTGTGTGTGTGTGTGTGTGTGTGTGTGTGTGTGTGTGTGTGTGTGTGTGTGTGTGTGTGTGTGTGTGCGTGTGTGTAAGTAAGCTGTTCTGGTGGCGTAGCGACCTCACAGCTCATTTGAGTCTCAGGGACAATTAAATTACCTGACGCCTTAAAAAGATTACACAGACAAACTAAAAAGCTGAACACTGCACATACACACACTTGTGTTGAGTTTAAAGAGATACAGAATTGTGCTTTATGTGTGACCATCTTTAATCTAGTTGGTTTTTCTGGAGACTCTCTTAACACCTGCAAACAAACTCTCACACACACACAGGCCTCAAACCACACAGCTCACTGCTGACGTGGAAACCACACAGCTCACTGTTGACGTGGAAACCACACAGCTCACTGTTGACGTGGAAACCACATAGCTCTTGCTTCAGTGATGGTTAGGAGGGGAGTTGTGTGGGTTTGCTGTCAAATAAGGACTCGCAAAAATATTAATTTGAATAGCATGCAGAAAAACAAGATACATACTCCCAAAAATTATATTTTGTATTTGGACTTATGCTTATGTGGTCTGATTTCCCCCAAACGCTATCCCCTTCAACCATAACCCTCCCTCTCCCCAACCCCTCTATTGCTGACCGCTCTGGACAAAGAGAAGAAATAGTACAGTACAGAGATTGAAAAACAACACAGAGGAAATAACAACTACTGGAAAACAACACTGGGGAAATAACAACTACTGAAAACAACACAGAGGAAATAACAACTACTGAAAACAACACTGAGGAAATAACAACTACTGAAAACAACACTGGGGAAATAACAACTACTGAAAACAACACAGAGGAAATAACAACTACTGAAAAACAACACAGAGGAAATAACAACTACTGAAAACAACACTGGGGAAATAACAACTACTGAAAACAACACAGAGGAAATAACAACTACTGAAAACAACACAGAGGAAATAACAACTACTGAAAAACAACACAGAGGAAATAACAACTACTGAAAACAACACTGAGGAAATAACAACTACTGAAAAACAACACTGGGGAAATAACAACTACTGAAAACAACACTGAGGAAATAACAACTACTGAAAAACAACACTGGGGAAATAACAACTACTGAAAAACAACACTGGGGAAATAACAACTACTGAAAACAACACAGAGGAAATAACAACTACTGAAAAACAACACTGGGGAAATAACAACTACTGAAAACAACACTGAGGAAATAACAACTACTGAAAAACAACACTGGGGAAATAACAACTACTGAAAACAACACAGAGGAAATAACAACTACTGAAAACAACACTGAGGAAATAACAACTACTGAAAAACAACACTGGGGAAATAACAACTACTGAAAACAACACAGAGGAAATAACAACTACTGAAAACAACACTGAGGAAATAACAACTACTGAAAAACAACACTGGGGAAATAACAACTACTGAAAACAACACAGAGGAAATAACAACTACTGAAAACAACACAGAGGAAATAACAACTACTGAAAAACAACACAGAGGAAATAACAACTACTGAAAACAACACAGAGGAAATAACAACTACTGAAAAACAACACAGAGGAAATAACAACTACCGAAAACAACACAGAGGAAATAACAACTACTGAAAACAACACAGAGGAAATAACAACTACTGAAAACAACACTGGGGAAATAACAACTACTGAAAACAACACAGAGGAAATAACAACTACTGAAAACAACACAGAGGAAATAACAACTACTGAAAAACAACACAGAGGAAATAACAACACAGAGGAAATAACAACTACTGAAAACAACATGCACAGACATATTTCATCGACAGCTCGGAGAAAGAAGGTGGTGGTGGTGTGTGCGCGTGCAAGCGTGAGCTAGGGCTGTCGTGTGACCCCTCGTCTGGGAACTCAGACAGAGAAGGTGCAAAAACAGGAAACATATGGCAGCGGCAGCTCTGAGGCTGATCTCACAGAGACACACACACACACACACACACACACACACACACACACACACACACACACACACACACACACACACACACACACACACACACACACACACACACACACACACACACACACACACACACACACACACACACACACCTACACACAAAGCAGATCTGCTCTTGCACTCACACCTCACAGAACACCGAACACCAGGACACACACACACACACCTTCACCCTGAATTCCCCTCCAGTGCTCTACAAAACCACAGCTTTCCAGTAGTCCTCCCCACCCATCCCCTAAATACATCCTTAACCACTTTGCCAGAAAAGCTTTTAAGGTTGTGGGAATTTTCACCACTAAAAACAAGAAGGTTTACTAATAGATAAACACACACACACACACACACACACACACACACACACACACACACACACACACACACACACACACACACACACACACACACACTGTAGTGAGAGTGTAATGGGTGTGTGTGGGTATGGGGGGGTATATAGGTGGTTGGCTGGCTGCCTGGCCAAAGGAGTGGAGACCAGACAGGGTGAGTCAGTAACAAAGAAAGATTATATGGATTTAAAGTACAGGAAGACTGATCTCTGCCATCTCTATCGCCATCACCCATTTAGCCCAAACAACTACCTCTTCCCCTACTGTATTTATTTTGCTCCTTTGCACCCCATTATTTCTATTTCTACTTTGCACATTCTTCCACTGCAAATCTACCATTCCAGTGTTTTACTTGCTATATTGTATTTACTTCGCCACCATGGCCTTTTTTTTGCCTTTACCTCCCTTATCTCACCTCATTTAATCACATTGTACATATACTTATTTTTCTACTGTATTATTGACTGTATGTTTGTTTTACTCCATGTAACTCTGTGTTGTTGTATGTGTCGAACTGCTTTGCTTTATCTTGGCCAGGTTGCAATTGGAAATGAGAACTTGTGGGGCAAAAATGCATTTAGTCAACCACTAATTGTGCAAGTTCTCCCACCTAAAAATATGAGAGAGGCCTGTAATTTTCATCATAGGTACACTTCAACTATGACAGACAAAATGAGAAAAAAAATCCAGAAAATCACATATTAGGATTTTTTATGAATTTATTTGCAAATTATGGTGTAAAATAAGTATTTGGTCAATAACAAAAGTTTATCTCAATACTTTGTTATATACCCTTTGTTGGCAATGACAGAGGTCAAACGTTTTCTGTAAGTCTTCACAAGGTTTTCTCACAGTGTTGCTGGTATTTTGGCCCATTCCTCCATGCAGATCTCCTCTAGAGCAGTGATGTTTTGGGGCTGTTGCTGGGCAACACGGACTTTCAACTCCCTCCAAAGATGTTCTATGGGGTTGAGATCTGGAGACTGGCTAGGCCACTCCAGGACCTTGAAATGTTTCTTACGAAGCCACTCCTTCGTTGCCCGGGCGGTGTGTTTGGAATCATTGTCATGCTGAAAGACCCAGCCACATTTCATCTTCAATGCCCTTGCTGATGGAAGGAGGTTTTCACTCAAAATCTCTCGATACATGGCCCCATTCATTCTTTCCTTTACACGGATCAGTCGTCCTGGTCCCTTTGCAGAAAAAAAACCCCAAAGCATGATGTTTCCACCCCCATGCTTCACAGTAGGTATGGTGTTCTTTGGATGCAACTCAGCATTCTTTGTCCTCCAAACACGACGAGTTGAGTTTTTACCAAAAAGTTATATTTTGGTTTCATCTGACCATATGACATTCTCCCAATCTTCTTCTGGATCATCCAAATGCTCTCTAGCAAACTTCAGACGGGCCTGGACATATACTGGCCCGTCTGAATGTATCAGTGGTGACAGTGTTTCCTATCCTCAGTGCAGTGGGCAGCTGGGAGGAGTTGTTCTTATTCTCCATGGACTGTCTGAAGGAAACCTGGCATCATCCCTACAGGGAAGCATGGAGGTGGCAGCATCATGCTGTGGAGATCTTTTTCACCGCCAGGGACTGGGAGACTAGTCAGGATTGAGGGAAAGATGAACAGAGTGCTCAGGACCTCAGACTGGGGCAAAGGTTCACCTTCCAACAGGACAACGACCCTAAGCAGACAGTCAAGATAACGCAGGAGTGGCTTTGGGACAAGTCTCTGAATGTCTTTGAGTGGCCCAGCCAGACTAGAACCTGATCCAACATCTCTGGTGAGACCTGAAAATAGCTGTGCAGCGAAACTCCCCATCCAACCTGACAGAGTTTGAGAGGATCTGCAGAGAAGGTTGGGAGAATCTCAACCCTAACCTCAATCCTAGTCTCAACCCTAACCCTAGTCTCAGTCCTAACCCTAGTCTCAGTCCTAACTCTAGTCTCAGTCCTAACCCTAGTCTTAACCCCAACCCTAATCTCAACACTAACCCTAGTCCCAACCCCAACCCTAGTCTCAACCCTAACCCTAGTCTCAACCCTAACCCTAATCTCAACCCTAACGTCCACCCTAACCCTAGTCTCTACCCAAACCCTAGTCTCAGCCCTAACCCTAGTCTCAACCCTAACCTCAACCCTAACCCTAGTCTCAACCCTAAACCTAGTCTCAACCCCAACCCTAGTCTCAACCCCAACCCTAGTCTCAACCCTAACCCTAGCCTCAACCCTAACCCTAGCCTCAACCCTAACCCTAGCCTCAACCCTAACCCTAGTCTCAACCCTAACCCTAGTCTCAACCCTAACCCTAGCCTCAACCCTAACCCTAGCCTCAACCCTAACCCTAGTCTCAGTCCTAACCCTAGTCTCAGTACTAAACCTAGTCTCAACCCCAACCCTAGTCTCAACCCTAACCCTAGTCTCAACCCCAACCCTAGTCTCAACCCTAACCCTAGTCTCAACCCTCATCGCAGTCCTAACCCTAGTCTCAACCCTAACCCTAGTCTCAAGCCTAACCCTAGTCTCAACCCTAACCCTAGCCTCAACCCTAACCCTAGCCTCAACCCTAACCCTAGTCTCAACCCTAACCCTAGTCTCAACCCCAACCCTAGTCTCAACCCCTAACCCTAGTCTCAACCCTCATCGCAGTCCTAACCCTAGTCTCAACCCTAACCCTAGTCTCAACCCTAGCCTCAACCCTAGCCTCAACCCTAACCCTAGTCTCAACCCTAACCCTAGTCTCAGTCCTAACCCTAGTCTCAGTCCTAACCCTAGTCTCAACCCTAACTCTAGTCTCAGTACTAACCCTAGTCTCAACCCCAACCCTAGTCTTAACCCTAACCCTAGTCTCAACCCTAACCCTAGTCTCAACCCTAGTCTCAATCCTAACCCTAGCCTCAACCCTAACCCTAGTCTCAACCCTAACCCTAGTCTCAGTCCTAACCCTAGTCTCAGTCCTAACCCTAGTCTCAGTCCTAACTCTAGTCTCAGTCCTAACCCTAGTCTTAACACCAACCCTAGTCTCAACCCTAACCCTAGTCCCAACCCCAACCCTAGTCTCAACCCTAACCCTAGTCTCGACCCTAACCCTAGTCTCAACCCTAACCTCATCGCTAACCCTAGTCTCAACCCTAACCTCCACCCTAACCTTAGTCTCTACCCAAACCCTAGTCTCAACCCTAACCCTAGTCTCAACCCTAACCTCAACCCTAACCCTAGTCTCAACCCTAACCTCAACCCTAACCCTAGTCTCAACCCTAACCCTAGTCTCAACCCTAACCCTAGTCTCAACCCCAACCCTAACCCTAGTCTCAACCCTAACCCTAGTCTCAACCCTCATCTCAGTCCTAACCCTAGTCTCAACCCTAACCCTAGTCTCAGCCTAACCCTAGTCTCAGTCCTAACCCTAGTCTCAGTCCTAACCCTAGTCTCAACCCTAACCCTAGTCTCAACCCTAACTCTAGTCTCAGTACTAACCCTAGTCTCAACCCCAACCCTAGTCTTAACCCTAACCCTAGTCTCAATCCTAACCCCAGTCTCAACCCTAACCCTAGTCTCAACCCTAACCCTAGCCTCAACCCTAAACCTAGTCTCAACCCTAACCCTAGTCTCAGTCCTAACCCTAGTCTCAGTACTAACCCTAGTCTCAACCCCAACCCTAGTCTCACCCTAACCCTAGTCTCAACCCCAACCCTAGTCTCAACCCTAACCTAGTCTCAACCCTCATCGCACCTAACCTAGTCTCAACCCTAACCCTAGTCTCAAGCCTAACCCTAGTCTCAACCCTAACCCTAGTCTCAACCCTAACCCTAGTCTCAACCCTAACCTAGTCTCAACCCCAACCCTAGTCTCAACCCTAACCCTAGTCTCAACCCTCATCGCAGTCCTAACCCTAGTCTCAACCCTAACCCTAGTCTCAACCCTAACCCTAGTCTCAACCCTAACCCTAGCCTCAACCCTAACCCTAGTCTCAGTCCTAACCCTAGTCTCAGTCCTAACCCTAGTCTCAACCCTAACTCTAGTCTCAACCCTAACTCTAGTCTCAGTACTAACCCTAGTCTCAACCCCAACCCTAGTCTTAACCCTAACCCTAGTCTCAATCCTAACCCTAGTCTCAACCCTAGTCTCAATCCTAACCCTAGCCTCAACCCTAACCCTAGTCTCAACCCTAACCCTAGTCTCAGTCCTAACCCTAGTCTCAGTCCTAACCCTAGTCTCAGTCCTAACTCTAGTCTCAGTCCTAACCCTAGTCTTAACACCAACCCTAGTCTCAACCCTAACCCTAGTCCCAACCCCAACCCTAGTCTCAACCCTAACCCTAGTCTCGACCCTAACCCTAGTCTCAACCCTAACCTCATCGCTAACCCTAGTCTCAACCCTAACCTCCACCCTAACCTTAGTCTCTACCCAAACCCTAGTCTCAACCCTAACCCTAGTCTCAACCCTAACCTCAACCCTAACCCTAGTCTCAACCCTAACCTCAACCCTAACCCTAGTCTCAACCCTAACCCTAGTCTCAACCCTAACCCTAGTCTCAACCCCAACCCTAACCCTAGTCTCAACCCTAACCCTAGTCTCAACCCTCATCTCAGTCCTAACCCTAGTCTCAACCCTAACCCTAGTCTCAGTCCTAACCCTAGTCTCAGTCCTAACCCTAGTCTCAGTCCTAACCCTAGTCTCAACCCTAACCCTAGTCTCAACCCTAACTCTAGTCTCAGTACTAACCCTAGTCTCAACCCCAACCCTAGTCTTAACCCTAACCCTAGTCTCAATCCTAACCCCAGTCTCAACCCTAACCCTAGTCTCAACCCTAACCCTAGCCTCAACCCTAAACCTAGTCTCAACCCTAACCCTAGTCTCAGTCCTAACCCTAGTCTCAGTACTAAACCTAGTCTCAACCCCAACCCTAGTCTCAACCCTAACCCTAGTCTCAACCCCAACCCTAGTCTCAACCCTAACCCTAGTCTCAACCCTCATCGCAGTCCTAACCCTAGTCTCAACCCTAACCCTAGTCTCAAGCCTAACCCTAGTCTCAACCCTAACCCTAGCCTCAACCCTAACCCTAGCCTCAACCCTAACCCTAGTCTCAACCCTAACCCTAGTCTCAACCCCAACCCTAGTCTCAACCCTAACCCTAGTCTCAACCCTCATCGCAGTCCTAACCCTAGTCTCAACCCTAACCCTAGTCTCAACCCTAACCCTAGTCTCAACCCTAACCCTAGCCTCAACCCTAACCCTAGTCTCAACCCTAACCCTAGTCTCAGTCCTAACCCTAGTCTCAGTCCTAACCCTAGTCTCAACCCTAACTCTAGTCTCAGTACTAACCCTAGTCTCAACCCCAACCCTAGTCTTAACCCTAACCCTAGTCTCAATCCTAACCCTAGTCTCAACCCTAGTCTCAATCCTAACCCTAGCCTCAACCCTAACCCTAGTCTCAACCCTAACCCTAGTCTCAGTCCTAACCCTAGTCTCAGTCCTAACCCTAGTCTCAGTCCTAACTCTAGTCTCAGTCCTAACCCTAGTCTTAACCCCAACCCTAGTCTCAACCCTAACCCTAAGTCCCTAACCCTAGTCTCGACCCTAACCCTAGTAACCTCATCGCTAACCCTAGTCTCAACCCTAACCTCCACCCTAACCTTAGTCTCAACCCAAACCCTAGTCTCAACCCTAACCCTAGTCTCAGCCTAACCTCAACCCTAACCCTAGTCTCAACCCTAACCTCAACCCTAACCTAGTCTCAACCCTAACCCTAGTCTCAACCCTAACCCTAGTCTCAGCCCCCCAACCCCTAACCCTAGTCTCAGCCTAACCCTAGTCTCAACCCTCATCTCAGTCCTAACCCTAGTCTCAACCCTAACCCTAGTCTCAACCCTAACCCTAGCCTCAACCCTAACCTCAACCCTAACCCTAGTCTCAACCCTAACCTCAACCCTAACCCTAGTCTCAACCCTAACCCTAGTCTCAACCCTAACCCTAGTCTCAACCCCAACCCTAACCCTAGTCTCAACCCTAACCCTAGTCTCAACCCTCATCTCAGTCCTAACCCTAGTCTCAGTCCTAACCCTAGTCTCAACCCTAACTCTAGTCTCAGTACTAACCCTAGTCTCAACCCCAACCCTAGTCTTAAGCCTAACCCTAGTCTCTCCAACCCTAGTCTCAAGCCTAGTCTCAATCCTAGCCTCAACCCTAACCCTAGTCTCACCCTAACCCTAGTCTCAGTCCTAACCCTAGTCTCAGTTCTAACCCTAGTCTCAGTCCTAACTCTAGTCTCAGTCCTAACCCTAGTCTTAACCCCAACCCTAGTCTCAATCCTAACCCTAGTCTCAACCCTCATCTCAGTCCTAACCCTAGTCTCAACCCTAACCCTAGTCTCAACCCTAACCCTAGCCTCAACCCTAACCCTAGTCTCAGTCCTAACCCTAGTCTCAGTCCTAACCCTAGTCTCAACCCTAACTCTAGTCTCAGTACTAACCCTAGTCTCAACCCCAACCCTAGTCTTAACCCTAACCCTAGTCTCAATCCTAACCCCAGTCTCAACCCTAACCCTAGTCTCAATCCTAACCCTAGCCTCAACCCTAACCTCAGACCTAAACTCAAACCTAACCTCAAACCTAACCTCAAGCCTAACCTCAAACCTAACCTCAAGCCTAACCTCAAGCCTAACCTCAAACCTAACCTCAAGCTTAACCTCAAAACTAACCTCAAGCCTAACCTCAAACCTAACCTCAAGCCTAACCTCAAGCCTAACCTCAAACCTAACCTCAAGCCTAACCTCAAGCCTAACCTCAAACCTAACCTCAAGCCTAACCTCAAGCCTAATCTCAAGCCTAACCTCAAGCCTAACCTCAAGCCTAACCTCAAGCCTAACCTCAAACCTAACCTCAAGCCTAACCTCAAGCCTAACCTCAAGCCTAACCTCAAGCCTAACCTCAAACCTAACCTCAAGCCTAACCTCAAACCTAACCTCAAGCCTAACCTCAAGCCTAACCTCAAGCCTAACCTCAAGCATAACCTCAAACCTAACCTCAAGCCTAACCTCAAACCTAACCTCAAGCCTAACCTCAAGCCTAACCTCAAGCCTAACCCTAGATTGGTTATAAATTGCACTTAGCAGTAACACCCACCATGTTGCTGACACCATTCCAGTTCCTTCACTTCTCATGGAGGATGAGGTCTTTGGCTGTGAGTCATGTTTCCTGAACTAGGAGATAAAATGGTTGTCTGAGTTAGAGAGAAATGTGTGTGTGTGTGTGGGGGGGGGGCTCCTAAGGATGGACAGCAGTAAAAGGTCACGTCATTGTTTAGCCGTGTGTTTAATCACAGAATAACCTTTACCTTTCCTTACCTATCTCATGGCTCCATACCTCTGTGTGTGTCTGCGTTTTAAAGAAAAGGAGAGAAAGACAGACAGAGAGAGAGAGAAAAAGATTCAAAGACGCTGACAGAAAGGTAGGGGGGGGGGGCAATCAACAAACACCCCTCCTGGACCCGACCACGGGAAGTTGGAAAAGGACAGGCAAAACAGGAAACTGAAGTCCTGTTATGGAAGACTGCAATCCTAAGAGTGCAGGTGTCTGTGTGTGTGTCTCTCTCTCTCTCTCTCTGTGTATGTGTCTCTCTGTGTGTGTGTGTGTGTGTGTGTGTGTGTGTGTGTGTGTGTGTGTGTGTGTGTGTGTGTGTGTGTGTGTGTGTGTGTGTGTGTGTGTGTGTGTGTGTGTGTGTGTGTGTGTGTGTGTGTGTGTGTGTGTGTGTGTGTGTGTCTCTCTCTCTGTGTGTGTGTGTGTCTGTGTGTCTCTCTCTCTGTGTGTCTGTCTGTCTCTTTGTGTGTGTATCTGTCTGTGTGTGTTGGTGTGTTTGAGGCCAGGAGAGAGAAGCTAATGGAGAGAGCGATGAAGATGAGTCATCTTCACCCTCCTCCCTAGAGTGATGTCATCATCCCTTGCCCTGAAGTACACCTCCCTCTTCCAACAAGGCCTGAGCATGACCTCTAACCCCGGCCATTATTTTCTTCCACATCTCTCTCTCTCTCCAACTCTCTCTGTCTCCTCTCTTTCTCTCTCCTGCTCTCTCTCTGTCTCCTCTATTTTCTCTCTCCTGCTCTCTCTCCTCTCTCTTTTTCTCTCCTGCTCTCTCTAACTCTATCCTCTCTCTTTTTCTCTCCTGCTCTCTCTAACTCTCTCTCTTTCCTGCTCTCTTTCTCTTTCCTGCTCTCTTTCTCTCTCCTGCTCTCTCTAACTATTTCTCTCTCCTGCTCTCTCTAACTCTCTCGCTCTCTCTTTCTCTCTCTCTCCTGCTCTCTCTAACTCTCTCTCCTCTCTCCCCAGCTGGTTAGTTTAGCTCAGTCAGTGTATCAGCTTTAATTTTTCTTAATGAAGCCAGTTAGTGTCAGAGAGAGAACTCTCATGGTCACACACAGTACGTCAAGGTAAATCAATGTAGAAAAGGGCACCAAGAAGTACTCATAACCCCTTCCGCAGTGTGGAAACACAAAGACACACTGCCAGGACACCTCTTACACACACACATACACATTCATTCAATAAGGTGTGAGAAGAGGAGGGAGGACAGGACACACACACAGAGACACACACACGCACAGAGACACACACACACATGCACAGAGACACACACACGCACAGAGACACACACACGTACAGAGACACACACACACACAGACCACACACACAGAGAGACACACACATACAGACACACACATGCACAGACACACACAGACCACACACACACACAGAGAGACACACACATACAGACACACACACACACACACACACACACACACAGAGAGACACACACACCGAGAGAGAGAGAGAGACACACACACACAGAGAGAGAGAGAGAGAGAGACACACACACACACACACACACACACACACACACACACACACACACACACACACACACACACACACACACACACACAAACAGGAGGCACAGGCTGTGCTCCTGTAAGGTTTCCATGCTGTGCTGCCTGATGCAAGGCTGATGATACAGAGGAAAGTCTTTATCATAGATTCCCATCTGACACACACACACACCTCTTTAAAACACGAACACAACACACACAAACTCACGGAAGAGACTAAGAGAGTCCGTTTCACTGGCTTGGCTCTGACTCTGAGCTACTCTTATACTGGTGGACACCAAGGTTCTCCAACCCTGTTCCTGGAGAGATACCCTTCTCTATGTTTCTCTCTCCAACCCTGTTCCTGGAGAGATACCCTTCTCTATGTTTCTCTCTCCAACCCTGTTCCTGGAGAGATACCCTTCTCTATGTTTCTCTCTCCAACCCTGTTCCTGGAGAGATACCCTTCTCTATGTTTCTCTCTCCAACCCTGTTCCTGGAGAGATACCCTTCTCTATGTTTCTCTCTCCAACCCTGTTCCTGGAGAGATACCCTTCTCTATGTTTCTCTCTCCAACCCTGTTCCTGGAGAGATACCCTTCTCTATGTTTCTCTCTCCAACCCTGTTCCTGGAGAGATACCCTTCTCTATGTTTCTCTCTCCAACCCTGTTCCTGGAGATACCCTTCTCTGTTTCTCTCTCCAACCCTGTTCCTGAAGAGATACCCTTCTCTATGTTTCTCTCTCCAACCCTGTTCCTGAAGAGATACCCTTCTCTATGTTTCTCTCTCCAACCCTGTTCCTGGAGAGATACCCTTCTCTATGTTTCTCTCTCCAGCCCTGTTCCTGGAGAGATACCCTTCTTAGGTTTATCTCTCCAACCCCAGAGACTGACGCTGACTAATATATTGGTAGAGACCGACTCTGACTAATAGATTGGTGGAGACTGACTCTGACTAATAGATTGGAGACTGACTGACTAATAGTTTGGTTGAGACTGACTCTGACTAATAGATTGGTAGAGACTGACAGACTACTGGATTGGTGGAGACTGACTCTGACTACTAGATTGGTGGTGACTGACTCTGACTCTGACTAATAGATTGGTGGAGACTGACTCTGACTCTGACTAATAGATTGGTAGAGACTGACTCTGACTCTGACTAATAGATTGGTGGATACTGACTCTGACTCTGACTAATAGATTGGTAGAGACTGACTCTGACTAATAGATTGGTAGAGACTGACTCTGACTAATAGATTGGTAGAGACTGACTACTAGATTGGTGGATACTGACTCTGACTCTGACTAATAGATTGGTAGAGACTGACTGACTACTAGATTGGTGGAGACTGACTCTGACTACTAGATTGGTGGAGACTGACTCTGACTACTAGATTGGTGGAGACTGACTCTGACTACTAGATTGGTGGAGACTGACTCTGACTAATAGATTGGTAGAAACTGACTCTGACTAATAGATTGGTAGAGACTGACAGACTACTAGATTGGTGGAGACTGACTCTGACAATGACTAATAGATTGGTAGAAACTGACTCTGACTAATAGATTGTGGTCCTTCTGTAGCTCAGTTGGTAGAGCATGGCGCTTGTAACGCCAGGGTACTCGAGACCCATTAGAATGTATGCACACATGACTGACTGACTCTGCTAAATGGCATATTATTTATTATTATTAGATTGGTAGAGACTGACAACCTACTAGATTGGTGGAGACTGACTCTGACTACTAGATTGGTGGAGACTGACTCTGACTACTAGATTGGTGGAGACTGACTCGGACTACTAGATTGGTGGAGACTGACTCGGACTACTAGATTGGTGGAGACTGACTGACTACTAGATTGGTGGAGACCGACTGACGACTAGATTGGTAGAGACTGACTCTGACTACTAGATTGGTGGAGACTGACTCTGACTACTAGATTGGTGGAGACTGACTGACTACTAGATTGGTGGAGAATGACTGACTAATAGATTGGTAGAGACTGACTGACTACTAGATTGGTGGAGACGGACTCTGGCTACTAGATTGGTGGAGACTGACTCTGACTACTAGATTGGTGGAGACTGACTCTGACTACTAGATTGGTAGAGACTGACTCTGACTACTAGATTGGTGGAGACTGACTCTGACTACTAGATTGGTGGAGACTGACTCTGACTACTAGATTGGTGGAGACTGACTGACTACTAGATTGGTGGAGACTGACTCTGACTACTAGATTGGTGGAGACTGACTGACTACTAGATTGGTAGAGACTGACAGACTACTAGATTGGTGGAGACTTACTCTGACTACTAGATTGGTGGAGACTGACTCTGACTACTAGATTGGTGGAGACTGACTCTGACTACTAGATTGGTGGAGACTGACCCTGACTACTAGATTGGTGGAGACTGACTCTGACTACTAGATTGGTGGAGACTGACTCTGACTACTAGATTGGTAGAGACTGACTCTGACTACTAGATTGGTGGAGACTGACCCTGACTACTAGATTGGTGGAGACTGACTCTGACTACTAGACTGGTGGAGACTGACTCTGACTACTAGATTGGTGGAGACTGACTCTGACTACTAGATTGGTGGAGACTGACTCTACTAGATTGGTGGAGACTGACTCTGACTACTAGATTGGTGGAGACTGACTCTGACTACTAGATTGGTGGAGACTGACTCTAAATACAGGTATCTGTGATTTGATATAAGATCTAATAATTTAATCATATAGAAAAACACTAGAAAGATACATAATATTTGCAATATATAATATTTATACAAACATAAAAACACAAAATACATTCAACACAAGGATCTTAAGTGGAAAACAATGAGTAAAGAATGGTGCTGGTGATTCTAGGGGTGCTGTCAGTACGACAGAATGGGGTTCAACATTGAATTCAAATGGAAACGCTACTGTACTGAACAACCCGCTGAAAAACAGTGTGATTATTGAGGCCCAGAGGGAGATTGTATGGTGTGTGCTACGCATGTTTAGTGCGTAGCACAAATAGTCACACCCTTATTGAACAGGCCACAGTTCGTCACACCCACCAAAATGGGAGCAAACGTACCTCAAAGGCTGTCTAAGAATGGTGAGCACCGTTTGGGGAAACGTGGCTGTCTCGCGACCTTTTTTGCCTTTACCTCCCTTCTCACATCGTATATAGACTTGTTTATACTGTATTATTGACTGTATGTTTGTTTTACTCCATGTGTAACTAACTCTGTGTCGTTGTATCTGTCGAACTGCTTTGCTTTATCTTGGCCAGGTCGCAATTGTAAATGAGAACTTGTTCTCAACTTGCCTACCTGGTTAAATAAAGGTGTTCTCAACTGGCCTACCTGGTTAAATAAAGGTGAAATAAAAAATACAATAAAATAAAAAGAATGGTGAGCACCGTTTTGGGGAAACGTGTCGTTCAGTACAAACCGTCACGCAACATAGCAAACGTTGAATCGAATTGAACGCACCCCTAGTCTCAGTTATTAGTCCCAGCTCAGATGTCAGACCCAGGGACACAACCAGGGTCTGTTCTCCAGTTGTTGTTGTTGTTCTGGCCGGGTTCTGCTGGGTGAATTCTGGCCCTGAGTCTGACGTGTCCCCTGACACTCCAGAGGACCACAACCCCCAGCAGCACAGACAGCAGAGCCACAGATAACTGCAGGACCAGTAGAGTCTTTGTGGGCTGCAGGATGTAGGCAGCCTCTGTCCTGGTGTAGAGTCGACCTTTGACCTCCTCCAGACTCTGGCAGGTGTACCGACCAGCGTCTGAAGCTAGGGCACTCACTATCAACAAGCCCTGGCTCAACATCTGGTACCTGTCTCTCAGCTGGAGGGGCTGCTTAGCAAAGTGCCAGCTCACCTGTACCAGGTTGGATGTTGGTTGGCAGGTCAGGTGGATGGAGCTCCCAACATTAAATGGTAATGTAACTGGCTTCACAGGGACTGGAAATAACACCATGGGGGGGGGGTCACTGAATGTCCTTAACTTGACATGTAGCCTACTTCATGTTGATACATCACAGTATTTCACTAGTTGAGAGATAAACCTACCTGATCGGGGGCACATCGAGGCATCCGCATGTTTAAGGCTTTGGTACATGTTCCTGAAAGATAAAGAGCTACTGTTATTCGAAGGACATCTGAAATCATATTTGTTCCAATAGTACATGCAGACAGTGGTTATTCTAGAGTGAGAGTGTTGTAGAGTTGAGCAGGATCCTACCTGGAGCCAGTGGGTAAGTTGAGGACAGATGAGCAGGCTGCTAAGGTGGTGTCCCAGGCACAGTAGGGATCTCTGGCCAGGATACAGTCCAGACAGGACCCATACCGACCACAGTCCCTAACTGGAATCTGGACCACTCCAGACCCTGAGCCTGCATAGAGCTGTCCCTAGAGAAAAACACACACTGACTACTAAACCACCAGTGTTAGCTTCTCATTGGATGACCTGGTGCTATTCATCTTGAACAAGCAGGTAGCCTAGTGGTTAGAGCATTGGACTAGTAACCGAAATGTTGCTCGATCGAATCCCCGAGCTGACAAGGTAAAAATCTGTCGTTCTGCCCCTGAACAAGGCAGTTAACCCGCTGTTCCCCGGTAGGCTGTCATTGTAATGAACTGTTGTTCTGCCCCTGAACAAGGCAGTTAACCCGCTGTTCCCCGTTAGGCTGTCATTGTACATAACTGGCTTGTCAAGTTAAATAAAAAAATATACTTATAACGTTTTGCACTAAATGTGTTACCGTGCCAGAGGAGAGACGCAGCACTTTGATTGGCTCCAGAGTCTGGAACACCTGGGTCTCTTGGATAATGATGGTGTCACCAGCAGCGTACTGCACAGCCTTCTGCACCGTGCCCTCCTCTGTCAGGGAGCAGGACACGGCAGTTACTCTCTAGAGCCAACACTGACATTGATTGATTTTCTTTGTCAGAAAAAAATTCTCATATATACACACAGTACATGAATACATATATAGACAGTAATAATCACTGCCACAAGCACAGAACAGTGTGAATGTGGATGATAAAGGCTGTGAATAGTCAGTACCTGTTCAGTACCTGTTCAGTACCTGTTCAGTACCTGTTCCAATAAACATAACGTGGTGGATTTCTCCATCCACGGCCATGACTCTGTCCACAACAATCACCGACAACTTGGCTCCCCTCTGCAGCACCAGTGGCCCCCCGGTCAGCGGAGGCACTGCTCCCTCCAAGAGTGGCTGGTCACGGACGAACTGCAGGGTCTTGTCAGGGAGGTCCAGCGAGTGCTCAATCCCGAGGTCCCGCACAGCATTGGTCATACACTTTAACAACAACACAACCAGAGAGTTGATGAGACCTTTCACATATACTATAGGTCTATAATTATGACAGAAGCACTCTTAAAGAAGAAGTTACAGGTCTGTGAGAGCCAGAAATCTTTCTCGTTTGTAGGGGACCAAATACTTATTTTCCACCATAATTTGCAAATAAATTCATTAAAAATCCTACAATGTGATTTTCTGGATTTTTTTTCTCTTCTCATTTTGTCTGTGATAGTTGAAGTGTACCTATGATGAAAATTACAGGCCTCTCTCATCTTTTTAAGTGGGAGAACTTGCACAATTGGTGGCTGACTAAATACTTTCTTGCCCCACTGTATACTGTAGGTTTATAATTATGACAGAAGCACTCTTGAAACTAAGCCTGTGTTCCTAATAGCCCCCTATTCCCTATATAGTGCATTCATTTTTACCAGTGCTCATAGGGTTCTGTTCAAAAGTAGTACACTTTGTACAGTAGGGAATAGGAAACCATTTGGGACTCAGCATGCGCGTATTGATGAAGTGTTTTGGACAATAATTGTGTACTGTAGAGGAACATAGGTACAACACTGTCACATGACACTCAATGTCTGGAAGTTAATCAATGATCGTTTAATTCAGTCACCTATATAAGTCATGTTATTACTCACCGTTCCAGGTCGTGGGACAGGCTCCTCTCCGGTGTGGGTAACCCACCTTGTTTCTGACTCCATTGTCACCTGAGTCATATACCTACCCTCAGAGAAGACTTTCCCAATGTCAGCCACGCTGAACGCACACACAGTGGAGAGATCCGACGTGGTTCTGTAATCATCAAAACACCATTCATTATTCCAACACCACTTCAGAATCTCTCTCGTAGAAGGTTCATATTTGAGTAGCATCCCTACAACTGATCATGATTTCACAGATTTGACCGTATGGAATTTCTGCTGGACTGTACTAATAAAGAAATGGTAGAACTCACGTCTGCGGGCTGAAAACAGCGTAAAACACGCTCTTCCTCCAATCCTGGTCTTTCAGGAGGAAGATATCCTGAATGATGGCTGGCAGGCTGGGTTCCAGGGGCACGGGGCAGTCAAGACGTGCCTTCAGGTAGGACGTCCACTTTTGCTGTAAGGTCCTCTGACCACCCAAATCCCCCTGCACACCAACCACAGGGAGGGAGACGGGTGTCAGGGTCGACCATAGTATTCAGAATTAGAACACTCGAACAGACATGAGTACCTTGCAGACCCGTGCCACACGAGAGACCCTGATCTGAGCTGGCAGGTCAAACTCCATGGCCTCCTCACTAAAGAACATATAGACTTTATCGTCATCCCCATCGAGGTTGTTCATGCTCTCGGGGACAACGTCCAGCTGTACGAAGGAGGGCTCTGAAAAAAGACAGTTCGGTTGTCTCATAGAGACTGAAAACACAGACTTGGGATCCATTATTTAAAGCATATTGAATAAAGTAAGACATTTAAAATGTCTGTATCTCTCTGTGGAATGTCCACATTCAGGTGTCTGTTTAGCTACGCATCAAGAAATGCATCAACACATTGTCACATTATTCTGTGGTTGACAGGGAGTACTACATTTAAAACGGAGGGGTTGGAGCTTACTGTTAAGCCAGGACTGTCTGTGTTCGGTCCTGATAGCCGGGGAGGAATGACGCTGCAACACCTGCTCAGTACCCAGGAAGTTGACCGCCGTGGCTGAATATAGTTCTGTCCCTGATTGATGGTTAACAATGACAATCATCAGAACTGAAATCATAAAGACCGTAAAGAAGTGAATGAAGTTAATCAGTCATTTCTTTTACATCACTAACACAACTTTCAGTGTGGGTCCACTTTTTTCAACACTTTATTTACAGTTGTTTTATTTATAATAGTGGGTGCACAATTTCTACTACTCCGTCCTTGTGGGGAGGTACTGTAGATATCAGAAAGCAGCTGTTACTCACCAACCATGACCGAGGTTGACCTCTGGAAGGGGTCAAAGGGAACTTTCCCTCGCCCCTCTTCCTTCTTCCCTTCCAGGGTCAATGTTCCGTTTGCGTAGTAGGTCTGTTGGAGAACACAATGCATGTTTGGTTGCGATGTGGAGGTGTACATTAAGGCTGTGATCTGTAATCACTTTGAAAGGTAGTTGGGACTCTCACAGACAGACAGAGGTTCGGTGTGCTACATATGTCTGCAGTTGGTTCAGTGTAAACAACCAGAATATGACAACGGTCCACAGTTACATGATATGTCGTGTGAAACAACAGGTGAGAGATGTCCTGTCCAGGTTATACTCACCATATAGTCACATGTGGGGTTGTATGCGTTGGTCCCACACACCAACATCCTGCCATCGTGGAGAGTCTGAAGTGTCTTGATGTAGTTTTGACATTCCATCTGGAATAGGATCATGTGGTTTGTTTCTATCAGTTTACTGCTTCAGAGAGTTCTCTGAGAGGAGAGATGACCCATCATGCAATCAGTCCACTTACTGAATCTTTTCCCTTTCTCTTACAGGACGTGTTCTGCTCCTCTGAGACCTGCCAGTAGACCTGCAGCAACAGACAGATTCCCATTAACATACAGCAGGCTCTGAGACCTGCAGCAACAGACAGATTCCCATTAACATACAGCAGGCTCTGAGACCTGCAGCAACAGACAGATTCCCATTAACATTACAGCAGACTCTGAGACCTGCAGCAACAGACAGATTCCCATTAACATTACAGCAGACTCTGAGACCTGCAGCAACAGACAGATTCCCATTAACATTACAGCAGGCTCTGAGACCTGCAGCAACAGACAGATTCCCATTAACATACAGCAGGCTCTGAGACCTGCAGCAACAGACAGATTCCCATTAACATACAGCAGGCTCTGAGACCTGACTCTGGACCTGCAGCAACAGACAGATTCCCATTAACATACAGCAGACTCTGGACCTGCAGCAACAGACAGATTCCCATTAACATACAGCAGACTCTGGACCTGCAGCAACAGACAGATTCCCATTAACATACAGCAGACTCTGAGACCTGCAGCAACAGACAGATTCCCATTAACATACAGCAGACTCTGAGACCTGCAGCAACAGACAGATTCCCATTAACATTACAGCAGACTCTGAGACCTGCAGCAACAGACAGATTCCCATTAACATACAGCAGGCTCTGAGACCTGCAGCAACAGACAGATTCCCATTAACATACAGCAGACTCTGAGACCTGCAGCAACAGACAGATTCCCATTAACATTACAGCAGACTCTGAGACCTGCAGCAACAGACAGATTCCCATTAACATTACAGCAGACTCTGAGACCTGCAGCAACAGACAGATTCCCATTAACATACAGCAGGCTCTGAGACCTGCAGCAACAGACAGATTCCCATTAACATTACAGCAGACTCTGAGACCTGCAGCAACAGACAGATTCCCATTAACATTACAGCAGACTCTGAGACCTGCAGCAACAGACAGATTCCCATTAACATACAGCAGGCTCTGAGACCTGCAGCAACAGACAGATTCCCATTAACATACAGCAGGCTCTGAGACCTGCAGCAACAGACAGATTCCCATTAACATTACAGCAGGCTCTGAGACCTGCAGCAACAGACAGATTCCCATTAACATTACAGCAGGCTCTGAGACCTGCAGCAACAGACAGATTCCCATTAACATACAGCAGACTCTGAGACCTGCAGCAACAGACAGATTCCCATTAACATACAGCAGGCTCTGAGACCTGCAGCAACAGACAGATTCCCATTAACATTACAGCAGACTCTGGACCTGCAGCAACAGACATATTCCCATTAACATACAGCAGGCTCTGAGACCTGCAGCAACAGACAGATTCCCATTAACATTACAGCAGGCTCTGAGACCTGCAGCAACAGACAGATTCCCATTAACATACAGCAGGCTCTGAGACCTGCAGCAACAGACAGATTCCCATTAACATTACAGCAGACTCTGGACCTGCAGCAACAGACAGATTCCCATTAACATACAGCAGACTCTGAGACCTGCAGCAACAGACAGATTCCCATTAACATTACAGCAGACTCTGGACCTGCAGCAACAGACAGATTCCCATTAACATACAGCAGGCTCTGAGACCTGCAGCAACAGACATATTCCCATTAACATACAGCAGGCTCTGAGACCTGCAGCAACAGACAGATTCCCATTAACATACAGCAGGCTCTGAGACCTGCAGCAACAGACAGATTCCCATTAACATACAGCAGCTCTGGACCTGCAGCAACAGACAGATTCCCATTAACATTACAGCAGGCTCTGAGACCTGCAGCAACAGACAGATTCCCATTAACATTACAGCAGACTCTGGACCTGCAGCAACAGACAGATTCCCATTAACATACAGCAGACTCTGAGACCTGCAGCAACAGACAGATTCCCATTAACATACAGCAGACTCTGGACCTGCAGCAACAGACAGATTCCCATTAACATACAGCAGGCTCTGAGACCTGCAGCAACAGACAGATTCCCATTAACATACAGCAGGCTCTGAGACCTGCAGCAACAGACAGATTCCCATTAACATTACAGCAGACTCTGAGACCTGCAGCAACAGACAGATTCCCATTAACATTACAGCAGGCTCTGAGACCTGCAGCAACAGACAGATTCCCATTAACATACAGCAGACTCTGAGACCTGCAGCAACAGACAGATTCCCATTAACGTACAGCAGGAATACTCTAGAGACCAGACAATACTGTATGGATGTATTGACATACAAGACCTTGATTAGACTGAGTTCCTTACCCCAGCCTTTTTCGAGGAGATGTCCTCAAGGTCCAGGGCGTATACAGCGTCTCTAGCACCAATGAAAAGGACACCCAGGTCCTCTCTCAATGTCATCGTTGAATAGTTTGAAATGCCATTCTCTCTGAAAATCTTAGCATCTAAACAGAAAAACAATATGATAACACTTTACTTAGAGTGCTTGTATGTTGCATTTATAAAACATTTGTGTTTACAACATAGAGGCATAATTCTCTATGTTTAAATACTTTTAAATATTGTTTACATACTTTTTATGGGCCTAAATGCTTTTACATAGTCTTTAGGAATGCTGTTACAAATAATATTATGTAGAATACACTCTTAGAATAGAGGTGATATCTAGAACCCGAAAGGGTTCTTTGGCTGTCTCCCCATAGGAGAACCCTTTGAAGAAGCCTTTAGTGTTCCAGATAGAACCCGTTCCACAGCAGGTTGTACAAGGATTCTTCATAGGGTTCTCCCATGGGGACAGCCAACGAACCCTTTTGGGTGGCTTTGTATCATATTAGATGATGCTTTATATTGAGAAAAAGCGTTAGACTAAGCTGCCATATAAGCCTAACTTTAGTTGAGTGGAAAAGATGCATTTCTCTACATGCAAGGATGTAAACAGGCATTGGAGAGAGATAATGGCTTACTGTCATATTGTACGGTCTTCCTAGGGATGCTGGCGAACACTTCACCCAGGGGTATAAGGACCAGGAACAGGACCAAGAAATCCCTCAGGGAAGTGAGAGGAGCCATGATGGTCCTCTTGTCAGCAGCTGTCAATGCAACACACAAGTCTCTTAATGTTGGTGTTGGGCTGCTGTTTATAAAGGATTGACCGTGTGATGTCATAATGCGGGTAATGAGATGTTGATTATGACATCAAACTGTACACTACAGTGGATTTAGAAATGGATCCACAGTCTGGGCATATTGCTTTCCTTTATGGCTGCTATTATAATTGTCTCAACTAGATCACCCTCACACACACACACAACTGTGTAATGATCTGGACAGATTGACCAAAGCTTTTGGATTCTATTTAAACTATACAACTTTTGATCCTGAAACATGTCCCATATGGTTTAATGGTGGAATGTTGAATTACTCCAGCATTCTAAACTGTGCATTGTTGGGTCAGCTACAATAGAATTTTCAGGAGTAGAGTTGGGCTACACATTCTAAGACTGATGACACAATGTACAATCTACATGCCGAGCCAATGCCAGTGTCATCCATAGAAATATGATCTGGATTGCATTTCTATGTTGTCTCTCTCCTCAAATCATTATGACTGTACTAGAGATCTGGTTGTCCCTCAATTACCCAGCTTTTTCCACCACATACACGGAAGCTCACCTCTAAATCAGCCATGATTTCTGACACCCTTATAACATTGTGCTCTATTGAAATTAAATGTAGTTTATGTCTGTGTGTCTGTGGTGTGTATGAGTGTGCGTGTGTTTGTGCATACAAACTACTATGAGTGTACATGAGTGTATGTGTGAGTGTGTGAACTGTGTAAGGGTGATACATGGTTTGTCTAAGGGTGGGAGACAGGGCTACGGCCGTAAATCCACCCAGCCGTTGCCGTGGTGATTTGCTTTTTTCTGGGAAACCATAAACATCCCGATGGAGCGACACGCTGCCCTCTGAACGTGGCAAATTAAGTGGCCAGTGTGTGTTTGTGTGTGTGTTGGAGTGCTCAAGGGCATCTACTTGAGAGCAAGGTATCTGATTGGCTGATGTGAGCAGACAGGTCTAAGAGATTGTTCCTCTCTGTCACTCCATTGGCTGTGTGGGCCGGTGGGAGGGGTTAAAGCTAACGGGCGATAATCCCGTCTAATCCAGAACATTGTTCAACATTAACACAGATGAACTATCAGTGGGGGCCGATGGCCACAATGACTTTAACAGGTAATGGAACTGTACTGTGGTAAAGTGAGCATCATTGAGTATCGTGGGAGGCCTCCTCTACCCCTAATTGTGTGAGAAATGGTTGTTCTTTGCCCATTTAGGTGGTTGGTCCAGATTTTCTACACTTAATAAATGATTTAGGATCAGGTTTTCCTACCGTGGTGCCGACCTTCACTAAAGGAAGCTTACTGACACACCTGACCCTAGACCAGAGATGTCTATACCTACCGGGGCTGTAGATACAGGATACATTTTCCTTTTATTCTACTAGGCAATTCAGTTAAGAAAAAATTCTTATTTACAATGACGGCCTATGAACAGTGGGTTGTTCAGGGGCAGACCAACAGATTTTTACCTTGTCAGCTCGGGGATTCGATCGAGCAACATTTCGGTTACTAGTCCAACGCTCTAACCACTAGGCTACCTGCTTGTTCAAGATGAATAGCACCAGGTCATCCAATGAGAAGCTAACACTGGTTGTTTAGTAGTCAGTGTGTGTTTTTCTCTAGGGACAGCTCTATGCAGGCTCAGGGTCTGGAGTGGTCCAGATTCCAGTTAGGGACTGTGGTCGGTATGGGTCCTGTCTGGACTGTATCCTGGCCAGAGATCCCTACTGCCGCCCCATTAATGATATGTTTCAGTAAGTCCCCTCTAGAATGAGATTCCCCTCTATCCTCTCCAGGGAGAGACCTGATGAGCAGAAGTTGTTGTAGACCTGTCATTGGCTCAGTCTCCCCAGGCTGTCGACTGGAAGAGGAGGATAAGAACCTCCCCTGATGTGGAACACACACCTCATGCTCTATTTTTACCCTTGCGGTGTGTGTGTGTGTGTGTAACAGTAATGGTAAGTGTGGATTGTGATCAATAGGCAGGTCGGCCTCTCAGCTTTGTTTCTCAGCCTGAACATGCTTACAGCCCACAGGCCATCTCCAGATAGGAAAGTTGTGTGTGTGTGTGTCGGGGGTGAGAGTGGTGATGGTGTTAAAAGCCTATTAATCCATTAGCACCATCTCTCTCCCTCCCTCCTTCCCCCTCGTCTCTCTCCCTCCCTCCTTCCCCCTTCCCATCGTCTCTCTCCCTCCCTCCTTCCCCGTCCCCGTCGTCTCTCTCCCTCCCTCCTTCCCCCTTGTCTCTCCCTCCCTCCTTCCCCCTTCCCATCGTCTCTCACCCTCCTTCCTTCCCCCTTCCCATCGTCTCTCTCCCTCCCTCCTTCCCCCTCCCCATCGTCTCTCTCCCTCCCTCCTTCCCCCTCCCCATCGTCTCTCTCCCTCCTTCCTTCCCCCTCCCCATCGTCTCTCTCCCTCCTTCCTTCCCCCTCCCCATCGTCTCTCTCCCTCCTTCCTTCCCCCTCCCCATCGTCTCTCTCCCTCCTCCCTTACCCCTTCCCATCGTCTCTCTCCCTCCTTCCTTCCCCGTCCCCGTCGTCTCTCTCCCTCCTTCCTTCCCCGTCCCCGTCGTCTCTCTCCCTCCTTCCTTCCCCGTCCCCGTCGTCTCTCTCCCTCCTCCTTCCCCGTCCCCGTCGTCTCTCTCCCTCCTTCCTTCCCCATCGTCTCTCTCCCTCCTTCCTTCCCCGTCCCCATCGTCTCTCTCTCTCCCTCCCTCCTTCCCCTCCCCGTCGTCTCTCTCCCTCCTTCCTTCCCCCTCCCCGTCGTCTCTCTCCCTCCTCCCTTCCCCCTCCCCATCGTCTCTCTCCCTCCTTCCTTCCCCCTCCCTATCGTCTCTCTCCCTCCTTCCTTCCCCCTCCCCATCGTCTCTCTCCCTCCTTCCTTCCCCGTCCCTATCGTCTCTCTCCCTCCTTCCTTCCCCCTTCCCATCGTCTCTCTCCCTCCTTCCTTCCCCCCTCCCCATCGTCTCTCTCCCTCCTTCATTCCCCCTCCCCATCGTCTCTCTCCCTCCCCTCCTTCCCATCGTCTCTCTCCCTCCTTCCTTCCCCCTCCCCATCGTCTCTCTCCCTCCCTCCTTCCCGTCGTCTCTCTCCCTCCTTCCTTCCCCCTCCCCGTCGTCTCTCTCCCTCCTCCTTCCCCCTCCCCGTCGTCTCTCTCCCTCCTCCCTTACCCCTTCCCATCGTCTCTCTCTCTCCCTCCTTCCTTCCCCCTCCCCATCGTCTCTCTCCCTCCTTTCTTCCCCCTCCCCATAGTCTCTCTCCCTCCTTTCTTCCCCCTCCCCATCGTCTCTCTCCCTCCCTCCTTCCCCCTCCCCATTGTCTCTCTCCCTCCCTCCTTCCCCCTCCCCATCGTCTCTCTCTCTCCCTCCCTCCTTCCCCATCACCTCTCTCTCCCTCCCTCCCTCCTTCCCCATCACCTCTCTCCCTCCCTCCTTCCCATCGTCTCTCTCTCTCCCTCCCTCCCTCCTTTCCCCCTTCCCATCGTCTCTCTCTCTCCCTCCTTCCCATCGTCTCTCTCTCTCCCTCACTCCCTCCTTCCCATCTCTCTCCCTCCCTCCTTTCCCCCTTCCCATCGTCTCTCCCTCCCTCCCTCCTCATCTCTCTCTCCCTCCCTCCTTCCCCCTCCCCATTGTCTCTCTCCCTCCCTCCTTCCCCATCGCCTCCCTCCCTCCCTCCCTCCTTTCCCCTCGTCTCTCTCTCTCTCTCTCCTCTCTTTCTCTCTCTCCTCTCTCTCTCTCCCTCTCCTCTCTCTCCATCTCTCTCTCTCTCTCTCTCTCTCTCTCTCTCTCTCCCCCATCACCTCTCCTCCCTCCCTCCCTCCCTCCCATCCTCTCTCTCCTCCCCCTCCCTCCCTCCTTTCCCCTTCCCATCGTCTCCCTCCCTCCCTCCTTCCCCTCCTTCTCCTCCCTCCCTCCCTCCCTCCCTCCCTCCTTCCCATCTCTCTCCCTCCCTCCTTACCCCCATCCCATTTATCTCTCCCTCCCCATCAATCTCTCCCTCCTTCCCCCCTCCCCATCTCTCTCTCCCTCCCTCCCTCCTTCCTTCCTTCCCCCCTTGTCTCTCTCCCCACCTCCATCTATAGTGGGGCAAAAAAGTATTTAGTCAGCCACCAAGTGTGCAAGTTCTCATCATAGGTACACTTCAACTATGACAGACAACATTAAAAGAAAAAAAACCCAGAAAATCATATTGTACGATTCTTAATTAATTTATTTGCAAATTACGGTGGAAAATATGTATTTGGTCAATAACAAAAGTTTATCTCAATACTTTGTTATATACCCTTTGTTGGCAATGACAGAGGTCAAACGTTTTCTGTAAGTCTTCACAAGGTTTTCTCACAGTGTTGCTGGTATTTTGGCCCATTCCTCCATGCAGATCTCCTCTAGAGCAGTGATGTTTTGGGGCTGTTGCTGGGCAACACAGACTTTCAATTCCCTCCAAAGATTTTCTATGGGGTTGAGATCTGGAGACTGGCTAGGCCACTCCAGGACCTTGAAATGCTTCTTACGAAGCCACTCCGGTGTGTTTGGGATCATTGTCATGCTGAAAGACCCAGCCACGTTTCATCTTCAATGCCCTTGCTGATGGATGGAGGTTTTCACTCAAAATCTCACGATACATGGCCCCATTCATTCTTTCCTTTACACGGATCAGTCGTCCTGGTCCCTTTGCAGAAAAACAGCCCCAAAGCATGATGTTTCCACCCCCATGCTTCACAGTAGATATGGTGCTCTTTAGATGCAACTCTACATTCTTTGTCCTCCAAAAACGACGAGTTGAGTTTTTACCAAAAAGTTATATTTTGGTTTCATCTGACCTGACTGGCTTAAGCAGGGGGACACGTCTAGCACTGCAGGATTTGAGTCCCTGGCGGCGTAGTGTGTTACTGATGGTAGGCTTTGTTACTTTGGTCCCAGCTCTCTGCAGATCATTCACTAGGTCCCCCCGTGTGGTTCTGGGATTTTTGCTCACCGTTCTTGTGATCATTTTGACCCCACGGGGTGAGATCTTGCGTGGAACCCCAGATCGAGGGAGATTATCTGTGGTCTTGTATGTCTTCCATTTCCTAATAATTGCTCCCACAGTTGATTTCTTCAAACCAAGCTGCTTATCTATTGCACATTCAGTCTTCCCAGCCTGGTGCAGGTCTACAATGTTGTTTCTGGTGTCATTTGACAGCTCTTTGGTCTTGGCTATAGTGGAGTTTGGAGTGTGACTGTTTGAGGTTGTGGACAGGTGTCTTTTATACTGATAACAAGTTCAAAC
Source organism: Oncorhynchus keta (assembly GCF_023373465.1). Classification (NCBI taxonomy): domain Eukaryota; kingdom Metazoa; phylum Chordata; class Actinopteri; order Salmoniformes; family Salmonidae; genus Oncorhynchus; species Oncorhynchus keta. The sequence continues at coordinate 12,546,204 of NC_068421.1, read as the reverse complement.
AGGTGCCATTAATACAGGTAACGAGCCTCTTAAAGAAGAAGTTACAGGTCTGTGAGAGCCAGCAATCTTGCTTGTTTGTAGGTGACCAAATACTTATTTTCCACCATAATTTACAAATAAATTCATAAAAAATCCTACAATGTGAATGTCATTTTGTCTGTCATAGTTGAAGTGAACCTATGATGAAAATTACAGGTCTCTCTCATCTTTTTAAGTGGGAGAACTTGCACAAATGGTGGCTGACTAAATATTTTTTTGCCCCACTGTATACTGTATACTCCCACTCCTTCCCCCGTCCCTATCTATCTCTCCCCTCTTCCTTCCCCCTCCCCATCGTCTCCCTCCCTCCCCCTCCCCATCTATCTATCTCTCCCTCCTTACCCCCTCCCAATCGACCTCTCTCACTCCCTCCCATCTCTCTCCCTCCTTCCCCCCTCCCCATCTAGCTCTCCTTCCTTCCCCCTCCCCATCGTCTCCCTCCCTCCTTCCCCCTCCCCTTCCCCTCCCTCCTTCCCCTCCCCATCCTCCCTCCCTCCTTCCCCCTCCCCATCGTCTCCCTCCCTCCCCTCCCCTCCCTCCTTCCTTCCCCCTCCCTCCCTCCTTCCCCATCGTCTACCTCCCTCCTTCCTTCCCCCTCCACATCGTCTCCCTCCCTCCTGTTCAAATATCTAGACCAGCTGAATCTATTCCTCTGTGGTATTTAGACCAGCTGAATCTATTCCTCTGTAATATTTAGACCAGCTGAATCTATTCCTCTGTAATATTTAGACCAGCTGAATCTATTCCTCTGTAATATTTAGACCAGCTGAATCTATTCCTCTGTAATATTTAGACCAGCTGAATCTATTCCTCTGTAATATCTAGACCAGCTGAATCTATTCCTCTGTGGTATTTAGACCAGCTGAATCTATTCCTCTGTAATATCTAGACCAGCTGAATCTATTCCTCTGTAATATTTAGACCAGCTGAATAGATTCAGCTCTGTAATATTCTAGATTCCAGCTGAATCTCAGCTTCCTCTGCTGGTATTTAGATTACAGATGAATCTATTCATCTGGTCTAAATACTAGACAGCTGAATCTATTCCTGGTCTAGATATTACAGAGGAATAGACCAGCTGAATCTATTTACTGATGAATATTTAGCCAGCTATATTCAGAGGAATAGATTTAGCTGGTCTAGATATTACAGAGGAATAGATTCAGCTGGTCTAGATATTACAGAGGAATAGATTCAGCTGGTCTAGATATTACAGAGGAATAGATTCAGCTGGTCTAGATATTACAGAGGAATAGATTCAGCTGGTCTAGATATCAGAAAAGAAAAAACATGCAAACAAAACTGACCAAACCTGATTCAACCAATCGTATTCTTGATGAGTAGAACATTAATTAAATTTGAAGTTAGTGTTGGTCTGGATCAAAAGTGTGCACACCTTGTGGTTCTTCAGGGCCAAGAAAGAACACTGACTTTACAGATAAGCTCAATCAGAAACCACGGTTTGTGTTTCTAATGTCTGCAACAAGAAGAAACGTAACAACAGTTCACTGTGTGGCCCAACTCAGAGATGAACAGATAACAAGTCTGGGAAACTGAAGATAATTCAGTCGGATGTTATCAAATGAAAATATACCATTACCAGTTTATGTCTGACGAGTAGGATAGGACTCATCCATAACGCTGGACATTTAGATACATAGCAAGACCTTGTATGAATGAAAAACAAACAAACACAACCATGTTTGTTGTGTTTAATATCTGATATCTATGGTTAATATCTGATATCTATGGTTAATATCTGATATCTATGGTTAATATCTGATATCTATGGTTAATATCTGATATCTATGGTTAATATCTGATATCTATGGTTAATATCTGATATCTATGGTTAATATCTGATATCTATGGTTAATATCTGATATCTATGGTTAATATCTGATATCTATGGTTAATATCTGATATCTATGGTTAATATCTGATATCTATGGTTAATATCTGATATCTATGGTTAATATCTGATTTCTATGGTTAATATCTGATATCTATGGTTAATATCTGATTTCTATGGTTAATATCTGATATCTATGGTTCATTTCTAAACAGAGCAGATTTGGAGACTTAGATATGAAGGGAGAACAGAAGAATAGCAGAGCAGCCAGGGAGGCAGTTCAAGGTATTTGGGGATCTTGAAAACAAAACAGGACATGCCAACAGAATGTAATCCACCTACTTCATCACTTGCCTGCTATAGACACCAGACAAATAGGCCCTCCTCCTCTGATGGTGAAAACCCTTTCCCCCATCTTTGTTCTGTCACATTCTCCATCTCCCCTTACCACCTCCCCTCTCTCTCTCATTTACTCTCACATTAACCTTGTCCTCCCCATCCATCTCTCTTGTTAACCATTACTCCCCTTTATCCCTCTTTCTAACCCATCTGTCCCCTCCTCCTCTTCCTCCCTTCCCCTCCCTCCCTCCTCTCTGGTCCAGGTGTCTGTTCTGTTAAAATCCAATCCCCTCTCCTTTTAAACCCATTCTTCCATTTCACTCCCCTTCTGCAATACTGCAGCACACAAACTCACTCCTCCTTCTGTGTGTGCTCTCTCCACACATACGAATGCACGCACACACACTCTCTCTTTCACCCCTCCTCCCATGTGCTCTCCACACACTCACCCCTCCTCCCATGTGCTCTCTCCACACACACATGCACACCTCCCTCCCCATATACACACCTACACACAATCTCTCCCCTATCTTTTTCCATCAGAGCCTCTCCAGGGTCATTACTGAGCTGAAAGAGCACACACACAAACACCAGCAGAGCCTGAGGTTTAACTAAAACTGACCCTCCAATCACACTGGGGTTTAACTAAAACTGACCCTCCAATCACACTGGGGTTTAACTAACACCGACCCTCCAATCACACTGGGGTTTAACTAAAACGGACCCTCCAATCACACTGGGGTTTAACTAAAACTGACCCTCCAATCACACTGGGGTTTAACTAAAACCGACCCTCCAATCACACTGGGGTTTAACTAAAACGGACCCTCCAATCACACTGGGGTTTAACTAAAACTGACCCTCCAATCACACTGGGGTTTAACTAACACTGACCCTCCAATCACACTGGGGTTTAACTAAAACTGACCCTCCAATCACACTGGGGTTTAACTAACACCGACCCTCCAATCACACTGGGGTTTAACTAACACCGACCCTCCAATCACACTGGGGTTTAACTAACACCGACCCTCCAATCACACTGGGGTTTAACTAACACCGACCCTCCAATCACACTGGGGTTTAACTAACACCGACCCTCCAATCACACTGGGGTTTAACTAACACCGACCCTCCAATCACACTGGGGTTTAACTAAAACTGACCCTCCAATCACACTGGGGTTTAACTAAAACTGACCCTCCAATCACACTGGGGTTTAACTAAAACTGACCCTCCAATCACACTGGGGTTTAACTAAAACTGACCCTCCAATCACACTGGGGTTTAACTAAAACTGACCCTCCAATCACACTGGGGTTTAACTAAAACGGACCCTCCAATCACACTGGGGTTTTAACTAAAACTGACCCTCCAATCACACTGGGGTTTAACTAAAACTGACCCTCCAATCACACTGGGGTTTAACTAAAACGGACCCTCCAATCACACTGGGGTTTAACTAAAACTGACCCTCCAATCACACTGGGGTTTAACTAAAACTGACCCTCCAATCACACTGGGGTTTAACTAAAACTGACCCTCCAATCACACTGGGGTTTAACTAACACCGACCCTCCAATCACACTGGGGTTTAACTAACACCGACCCTCCAATCACACTGGGGTTTAACTAACACCGACCCTCCAATCACACTGGGGTTTAACTAAAACTGACCCTCCAATCACACTGGGGTTTAACTAAAACTGACCCTCCAATCACACTGGGGTTTAACTAACACCGACCCTCCAATCACACTGGGGTTTAACTAAAACTGACCCTCCAATCACACTGGGGTTTAACTAACACCGACCCTCCAATCACACTGGGGTTTAACTAAAACTGACCCTCCAATCACACTGGGGTTTAACTAAAACTGACCCTCCAATCACACTGGGGTTTAACTAAAACTGACCCTCCAATCACACTGGGGTTTAACTAAAACTGACCCTCCAATCACACTGGGTTTTAACTAAAACTGACCCTCCAATCACACTGGGGTTTAACTAAAACTGACCCTCCAATCAAACTGGGGTTTTAACTAAAACTGAACCTCCAATCACACTGGGGTTTTAACTAAAACTGACCCTCCAATCACACTGGGGTTTAACTAAAACTGACCCTCCAATCACACTGGGGTTTAACTAAAACTGACCCTCCAATCACACTGGGGTTTAACTAAAACTGACCCTCCAATCACACTGGGGTTTAACTAAAACTGACCCTCCAATCACACTGATAAATACCACTAGAATAGTATACTGGCCAGGTCAGTCTGATGTCTGTGTGTGTGTGTCATGGCTCAGAGTTGAAGTGTGTGTATAGTATCAATAGGTCAGACCCAGGGACAGATACCTCCTGATCCAGGGCCTGTCTTTACAACACACACAAACACTCATTATGGAAAGAAACCAGATATCTAGAGTAAATAAAGCTTTATTATCACAATAATACATTCAAACATACTACGATGATACTAAAGAGTAAACATTAAAACATCAACATTCAAAATGCAACGTGACATCAACATAGTCAAGAACCATCATGTGCCATTACACATTTCATTGCAGACTATCGTCACTTAAAAACCAACAACAAACACCTGTAGTGAAGCCCGATAACCTTCCTGAGAAACATGTGTACCCTCTGTGCTCCTTCAGTCCAACCCCTACCCCAGCTCCCTCTTCTAGCTCCCTGGCCCGGCTGTCTCACTGCTGTTTGAGGAAGAGGGCCGCTCCATTCTGAATCCACTGGTCAGGGTTTCCTCCACAAGGCAGCGTGACGTGAGTCACCACGCTGACCCGCTCTGAGCTGGTGTACACAGGCAGAGAGATGACCTCCTCAGGACCGTAGCTGCCACTGGAACACTGCAATGTAACACACACAATGTTAGATTAACATCAAATCAAAGTTTATGGGTCGCGTACACAGATTTGCAGATGTTTTCGCAGGTGCAGTGAAATGCTTGTGTTTCTAGTTCCAACAGTGCAGTTATAATATCTAGCAAATAAATATATACACAACACACAGGTCCGTTGGTGTGTGTGTGTGTGTGTGTGTGTGTGTGTGTGTGTGTGTGTGTGTGTGTGTGTGTGTGTGTGTGTGTGTGTGTGTGTGTGTGTGTGTGTGTGTGTGTGTGTGTGTGTGTGTGTAGTTTAAGGATGCAAATTTCTGTACATTCTGTTGCTGACTAACAAACCCCCATTAACCAGTTAACAACCTGTACATTCTGTTGCTGACTAACAAACCCCCATTAACCAGTTAACAACCTGTACATTCTGTTGCTGACTAACAAACCCCCATTAACCAGTTAACAACCTGTACATTCTGTTGCTGACTAACTAACCCCCATTAACCAGTTAACAACCTGTACATTCTGTTGCTGACTAACAAACCCCCATTAACCAGTTAACAACCTGTACATTCTGTTGCTGACTAACAAACCCCCATTAACCAGTTAACAACCTGTACATTCTGTTGCTGACTAACAAACCCCCATTAACCAGTTAACAACCTGTACATTCTGTTGCTGACTAACAAACCCCCATTAACCAGTTAACAACCTGTACATTCTGTTGCTGACTAACAAACCCCCATTAACCAGTTAACAACCTGTACATTCTGTTCCAAAGAGTAAAATGAGGTTCCCAAAAGAAAATGAAGAACACGTGACAATAGCGAGCCTGTCCTCGCAATGACCATGAAACTACTGCAATGAAGCACAGAACTGAATAGATCCATTTCAAACATTTACCGAAATGCAATTTGCTGGAAAACTCTGTTGTAAAATAAACCACCTGATGCGTTTCATGTGACAGAGAGAAGAGAGGGAATATGTAAATATGCAACAACTAAAATGGGTTGTTCATATGACTAGAATTGGGGCATTTGGCTTCTGGACAACAAAATAAAGTTGATATAGAAAACGAGTAGTACAGGAGAGAAATACTGGTAAACTTTTTTGTTGTTGGGTTGTTAGCTTAGCTGTTGTTAGCTGCTTCACGCTGTTCCGCTCTCCCACTGCGCCCTGTAGCCAGTGTCTGTGAGTTGCCTAGCAACGAGTCTCTCCTCTGGCTTGCAGCTCATTGTACTAGAGACAGCGAGCCATTAGTTGACATACGTAATCTACTTTCTAACTCTAGAAACTCACTGTACGTGACTATTTTCGCCAAAATAATCATTCCGGTCGACCAAGACACTGTCCCTGTTTTATTGACTGACTAGATTTGTTCAACCCTGACACCAAATGAATCCCACAAAATGATACATATTAACCTAGAGACTGATAAACATGAATGGTCAAATGTATTTCCGGAGGCTAACCGACTAACGGTTAACATCCCCAGTTGAGGTAAAGGCTGGGCGAGGCCTCGGTAAAAGCAGTATGAAGCCGGTCAGACGGGCCTCAGATCCCTGAGATAACTACTGTAGCAGGGTTGAATCCACATTAGCCTGGCGTTACAGCCATTAGACATGATACAGGAGCAACAGAGGGAGGAGAGGGAGGGGATTATGCTGTATATCAAGTAGTGTCTGGTTAATAAAGTGACTGGTCAGATACCAGGCATCACCTTTCCTGTCTGAGCAGCTTTCCTCAGACAACTGAGGGAGAGGCCAGGAGGGAGGGAAGAAAGATGGCAGTCCTGTTCAAAGGAGAAAATATATTGTTCCTTCTCTCACACAGTAAGACCTTTAGGGAAATAAACAACCCTGAACGAAAATATAAAACGCAACGTGTAAAGTGTTGGTCTCATTGTTTTATGAGCTGAAATAAAAGATCCCAGAAATGTTCCATTAAGTACAAAAAGCTTATTTCTCTCAAATGCTGACCACAAATTTGGTTACATCCTTGTTATTGCGCATTTCTCCTTCGCCAAGACAATCCACCTGACAGGTGTGGCATATCAAGAAACTGATTAAACAGAATGATCATTACAGAGCTGTACCTTGTGCTGGGGACAATAAAAGGCCAATGTAAAATGTGCAATTTTGTCACACAACACAATGCCACAGATGTCTAAGTATTGAGGGAGCGTGCAATTGGCATGCTGACTGCAGAAATGTCCACCAGAGCTGTTGCCAGAGAATTGAATGGTCATTTCTCTACCATAAGCCACCTCCAATGTTGTTTTAGAGAATTTGACAGTACGTCTAAGACCAGCTGATGAAACTGTGGGTTTGTACAACCAAAGAATCATTAACTGTCAGAAACCGTCTAAGGGAAGCTCATCTGCGTTCCCATTGTCGTCACCAGGGTCATGACCTGACTGCATCAATGGGCAAATGGTCACTTTGATGGCCACTGGCACGTTGAAGAAGTGTGCTCTTCTCTATTGATGCCAATTTTAATGCACAGGGATACCGTGACGAGATCCTGAGTCGCATTGTCGTGCCATTCATCCACCGCCATCACCTCATGTCTCAGCATGATAATGCACGGCCCCATGTCACAAGGATCTGTACTTAATTCCTGGACACTGAAAATGCCCCAGTTCAACCGTGGGCTGCATACTCACCAGACACGTCACCCACTGAGCATGTTTGGGATGCTCTGGATCTACATGTACGAGAGTGTGTTCCAGTTCCCACCAATATACACCAACACACAGCCATTGAAGAGGAGTGGGACAACATTCCACAGGCCCCAATCAACAGCCTGATCAACTCCATGTGAAGGAAATGTGTCGCGCTGTATGAGGTAAATGGTGGTCACACCAGATACTGACTGGGTTTCTGATTCACGCCCTACTTTTATTGTAAGTTATCTGTGACCAACAGAAGCACATCTGTATTCCCAGTCATGTGAAATCCATATATTAGGGCCTAATACATTTATTTCAATTGACTGATTTCCTTATATGAACTGTAACTCAGTAAAATCGTTGAAATTGCTGCATGCTGTGTTCAGTGTAAATCAGAGGAGATGTGAACAATAAGAACTATGTTGCCATGACAACAGCTAATCACAGAGCTGAACTCTGACCCTGACCAGAGAAAGAACAGAGAGCGCTTCAATGATTCGTGTCCGTGTGTGTGTGTGTGTGAGTGAGTGAGTGAGTGAGTGAGTGAGTGAGTGAGTGAGTGAGTGAGTGAGTGAGTGAGTGAGTGAGTGAGTGTGAGTGGTGGTGAGTGAGTGGTGAGTGAGTGAGTGAGTGTGAGCAGTGAGTGGTGGTGAGTGAGTGAGTGAGTGGTGAGTGAGTGAGTGGTGAGTCAGTGAGTGAGTGAGTGAGTGAGTGAGTGAGTGAGTGAGTGAGTGAGTGAGTGAGTGAGTGAGTGAGTGAGTGTGTGTGTGTGTGTGTGTGAGTTTGTACCTGTGCTATCCAGGCCATGTAGCAGGCAGGTACAGCTGACACACTGGGGGAGTCATGTCGGTTCTCAGACAGACGAGCCCCATCAAAACTACAGCCCTCCAACTGCAGACCACCCACCTACAGACATACAGAGAGATGGGGAGAGGAGGGGGTGAGAGAGGAGAGAAAAAGAGAGAAAGATGGGGAGAGGAGGGGGTGAGAGAGGAGAGAAAAAGAGAGAAAGAGATGGGGAGAGGAGGGGGTGAGAGAGAGGAGAAAAAGAGAGAGAAAGAGATGGGGAGAGGAGGGGGTGAGAGAGGAGAAAAAGAGAGAGAGACAGATGGGGAGAGGAGGGGGTGAGAGAGGAGAAAAAGAGAGAGAGAGAGATGGGGAGAGGAGGGGGTGAGAGAGGAGAAAAAGAGAGAGAAAGAGATGGGGAGAGGAGGGGGTGAGAGAGGAGAAAAAGAGAGAGAAAGAGATGGGGAGAGGAGGGGGTGAGAGAGGAGAAAAAGAGAGATGGAGAGAGAGATGGGGAGACAGAAAGAAGTACATCATTAGAAGCTGAGCTGCGAATCACAGTTAACTCTAAACACAACCATTTAAGTGACATAGAGCATGAAAGGGAGATGAGGGATAGAACAAACCATGTAATGGATGGAGGAAGAAGGAAGGCCCTCTCTCCTGTGTAAGTAATGATGATGTCATATTAGTGACTCAGGACTTACACAGGCGTGTGTGTGTGTCTGTGTGTGTGTGTGTCTGTGTGTCTGTGTGTGTGTGTGTCTGTGTGTGTGTGTGTCTGTGTGTGTGTCTGTGTGTGTGACTAGCAGAGGGGGGGCACCTGGCGTCAGGTCAGCAAAACACATCTCATAAATCACTGTTATGTGTGTGTGTGTGTGAGATCATTGTGAAAGATGAATAATCTTTTTTCTCAGCTGAGATGTCTGAATGGAGTTTCCCGTCTCCTCCCTGCAGCTGTAGCACTCTCTGCCCCCGTCTCCCTGTCACCTTCCCACCCTGTCTCCCTCCCTCCCTCCCCGTCTCCCTCCCTCCCTCCCCGTCTCCCTCCCTTCACTCCCCGTCTCCCTCCCTTCCCTCCCCGTCTCCCTTCCCTCCCCGTCTCCCTCCCGTCTCCCTTCCCTCTCCGTCTCCCTCCCTCCCTCCCTTCCTTCCCTCCCAGTCTCCCTCCCTCCCCATCTCCCTTCCCTCCCCCGTCTCCCTCCCTCCCCATCTCCCTCCCTCCCTCCCCGTCTCCCTCCTCCCCGTCTCCCCCCGTCTCCCTCCCTCCCTCCCCATCTCCCTCCCTCCCCGCCCCGTCTCCCTCCCTCCCTCCCCGTCTCCCTCCCCGTCTCCCTCCCTTCCCGTCTCCCTCCCTTCCCCGTCTCCCTCCCTCCCTCCCCGACTCTCCCTCCCTGTCTCCCTCCCTCCCTCCCCGTCTCCCTCCCTCCCTGTCTCCCTTCCCGTCTCCCTCCCTCCCTCCCCATCTCCCTCCCCGTCTCCCTCCCTCCCTCCCCGTCTCCCTCCCTCCCTCCCCATCTCCCTCCCTCCCAGTCTCCCTCCCTCCCTCCCCATCCCTCCCCGTCTCCCTCCCTTCCCTCCCCGTCTCCCTTCCCTTCCCTCCCCGTCTCCCTTCCCTTCCCTCCCCGTCTCCCTCCCCGTCTCCCTCCCTCCCTCCCCGTCTCCCTCCCTTACCCCGTGAATAATATTTTTCTCAGCTGAGATGTCTGAATGGAGTTTCCCGTCTCCTCCCTGCAGCTGTAGCACTCTCTGCCCCCGTCTCCCTGTCACCTTCCCACCCCGTCTCCCTCCCTCCCTCCCCGTCTCCCTCCCTCCCCATCTCCCTCCCTGTCTCCTTCCCTCCCTGTCTCCTTCCCACCCTGTCTCCCTCCCTCCCTTCCCTCCACATCTCCCTCCCTCCCTCCCCGTCTCCCTCCCTGTCTCCCTCCCTTCACTCCCCGTCTCCCTCCCTTCCCTCCCCGTCTCCCTCCCAGTCTCCCTTCCCTCTCCGTCTCCCTCCCTCCCTCCCCGTCTCCCTCCCTTCCTTCCCTCCCAGTCTCCCTCCCTCCCCATCTCCCTTCCCTCCCCATCTCCCTCCCTCCCTCCCCCTCCCTCCCCTCCCCTCCCTCCCCCCCGTCTCCCTCCCTCCCCGTCTCCCTCCCTCCCTCCCCTCCCTCCCTCCCATTCTCCTTCCCTCCCAGTCTCCCTCCCTCCCAGTCTCCCTCCCCCAGTCTCCCTCCCTCCCAGTCTCCTTCCCTCCCATTCTCCTTCCCTCCCAGTCTCCTTCCCTCCCAGTCTCCAACCCTCCCAGTCTCCAACCCTCCCATTCTCCAACCCTCCCATTCTCCAACCCTCCCATTCTCCAACCCTCCCATTCTCCAACCCTCCCATTCTCCAACCCTCCCATTCTCCAACCCTCCCATTCTCCAACCCTCCCATTCTCCAACCCTCCCATTCTCCAACCCTCTATCCATGTTTCTGTCTTTCTCTATTCCCTGAGTGTTTGCAGCATCATTGGGTTGTTGTATTGTACCTTGACTTGGAGTTGAGCCTCTGTTATGGGACTCTTCCATGATGACACAAACTTCAGACTGTCCATGGAACAGCCCATAGACCTGACAAAATGAACTAGGTATTAATACACACACACAAGTCATATTCACAGAAACAGACTGACACACACACACACATTCACAGGAAGAGACTGCAACACACACACACACACACACACACACACACACACACACACACACACACACACACACACACACACACACACACACACACACACACACACACACACACACACGGAAACAGACTGACACACACACGTCATATTCACACACACATCATATTCACAGGAAGAGACTGACACACACACACTGTGGGGTGTTACCTGGCAGTCTCCTGTCGCAGGGCGTTGAGGAAGGTATCAGGGTGGAAGAGTTCAGACAGATCAACAGCATCAGACAGTAGAACCTGTCTTTCAGCACGCTCCACCCAACTCTACACACACAGAAATACAACATGAGTCTCTGTGGGTGTGTGTGTGTGCGTGTGTTTATGTATGTATGTATGTATGTATGTATGTATGTATGTATGTATGTATGTATGTGTGTATGTGTGTGTGTGTGTGTGTGTGTGTGTGTGTGTTTATGTATGTGTTTGTGTGCATGTATGTATGTATGTATGTATGTATGTATGTATGTATGTATGTATGTATGTATGTATGTATGTATGTATGTATGTGTGTGTGTGTGTGGTGTGTGTGTGTGTGTGTGTGTGTGTGTGTGTGTGTGTGTGTGTGTGTGTGTGTATGCGAGTGTGTGCATGTATGTGTGTGTGTGTGCATGTTTGTGTGTGTGTGTGTGTGTGCATGTATGTTCGCCAGCAGCATACCACCCTGCATACCACTGCTGGCTTGCTTCTGAAGCTAAGCAGGGTTGGTCCTGGTCAGTCCCTGGATGGGAGACCAGATGCTGCTGGAAGTGGTGTTGGAGGGCCAGTAGGAGGCCCCCTTTCCTCTGGTCTAAAAAAATATCCCAATGCCCCAGGGCAGTGATTGGGTGTAGGACACTGCCCTGTGGACACTGCCCCAGGACAGTGCCCTGTGTAGGGTGCCGTCTTTTGTATGGGACGTTAAATGGGTGTCCTGACTCTCTGAGGTCATTAAAGTTCACATGGCACTTATCGTAAGAGTAGGGGTGTTAACCCCGGTGTCCTGGCTAAATTCCCAATCTGGCCCTCAAACCATCACGGTCACCTAATAATCCCCAGTTTACAATTGGCTCATTCATCGCGCTCCTCTCTCCTGTAACTATTCCCCAGGTCGTTGCTGTAAATGAGAACGTGTTCTCAGTCAACTTACCTGGTAAAATAACAGATAAATAAATAAAAATGTGTGAATGTGTGTGTGGGTGAATGTGTGTGTGTGGGTATGACAGTTTGTGTTATAGAGACAAGTCTGTCCAAACAGAGCCAGAGGAGTGAGTGTGTGTGGTGAGTGCTGCTGGAGTGAGTGTGAGTGAGTGAGTGAGTGAGTGTGTGAGTGAGTGAGTGAGTGAGTGAGGTGAGTGAGTGTGTGTGATGGTGTGTCAGTGAGTGATGGTGAGTGAGTGAGTGACCCCGGTGGTGGTGGTGGTGAGTGGTGAGTGAGTGGTGAGTGTGTGTGTGAGTGAGTGAGGTGAGTGTGTGTGGTGGTGAGTGGTGGTGAGTGAGTGAGTGAGTGAGTGAGTGAGTGAGTGGTGTGAGTGTGTGAGTGAGTGAGTGAGTGAGTGAGTGAGTGTGAGTGTGTGTGTGTGTGTGTGTGTGTGTGTGTGTGTGTGTGTGTGTGTGTGTGTGTGGTTAAACAGGCACACAGTCACCAAGAGCACATCTACACTGAAGTAGTCGTCTGCAGACCAGACATGAATACATGGCATCGTCCTGTTTATATGGCAGAACACCAGGGAGAAGATTAACAGTAGATGAAAATGCTATGATTCTATTTTGTTCACCTTAACCAACTTGAGGCAGGAAAGCAGCTTCCTCATAAACAACAAAAAAAAAAACTGAATTTGAGGTCAGTTGAAAAACATGCTGACAGACTACAAACAGAATGAGCTACGATCTGATTTAATCTCTATAATAAATTGATTCTTTTTAAGCTCATTGTCTATCTCAATTGGCTGACAAATAGATGTGGGCAAGCTGTCACTGAAGACAAATGCCCCAGTTACACAAACACACACACAAACACAAGAATAACACACACACACTGTGAGATTGTCCCAAGCCATGAATAATGCAGACTTAGTGTTGTGTGGTGGTTAGTATTCTGTGTGACTCTGTGTGTGTGTGTGTGTCAAGGTCAGTTTGTCTCTCTCCATGCCTGTCCTGTTATCCCTGTAATTCCTCTAATTCATCTTCCCTGGTGATATCAGCTGCTTGTGGAGGAAAGGAGAGCTAGTTAATGGATGGACACCTTACTAAGGGTATGAGATGACAGGCTGGGCCTGTTTGACACACCACGCATGGACGCAGGTGCACACCGGACTGACACACACACACACACACACACTTGGAAGTGTGTTTGGCAGAAAAGCGTTCTGGCACTACCGGAGGATGCCGTTCCACTCCTCCCTCTCTTCGGACTCACTGTCCGCCTACCTCCATATGCTCAGACACACACACTCAGACACACACACACTCAGACACACACACACTCAGACACACACACACTCAGACACACACACAGACACACGCTCAGACACACACACACACACACACACACACACACACACACACACACTCAGACACACACACACACACGCTCAGACACACACACACACTCAGACACACACACACACACACACACAGACACACGACACAGACACACGCTCAGACACACGCTCAGACACACACACACGCTCAGACACACACACACACGCTCAGACACACGCTCAGACACACAGACACGCACAGACACACGCTCAGACACACACACACACACGCTCAGACACACACACACACGCTCAGACACACACACACGCTCAGACACACGCTCAGACACACACACACGCTCAGACACACGCTCAGACACACACACACGCTCAGACACACGCTCAGACACACACACGCTCAGACACACACACGCTCAGACACAGACACACGCTCAGACACAGACACACGCTCAGACACACGCTCAGACACACACACATGCTCAGACACACGCTCAGACACACACACACACACACACACACACGCTCAGACACACACACAAACACACACACACACACACACACACACACACACACACACACACACACACACACACACACACACACACACACACACACACACACACACACACACACACACACACACGGCAGTAATTAAACAGATAAGGAGGGAAAAGTCTATTCATATGTTTCCTCCTCTCTGCATGTTTGGTCATCCCTCACGTTAGCACATTTCACAAACAGCTGTGTGTGTGTCTGTGTGTACCTGTATAGCAAGAGCCCGTGCCACCACAGCCCTCAGGTACTGCATGGGTTCCTCTGGACCCTCCCACTTATTCTGCCAGCTCAACGGACACTGCAGAGACAGACAGACAGAGACAATCAGATTCATATTAACAGTGGACTGACAGAGAAGACAGAGAGAGAGAGAGAGAGAGAGAGAGAGAACAGGATTCATATTAACAGTGGACTGACAGAGGAGAGAGAGAGAGAGAAAAGAGGATTCATATTAACAGTGGACTGATAGAGGAGAGAGAGAACAGGATTCATATTAACAGTGGACTGACAGAGAAGAGAGAGAGAGAGAGAACAGGATTCATATTAACAGTGGACTGACAGAGAACAGAGAGAGAGAGAACAGGATTCATATTAACAGTGGACTGACAGAGGAGAGAGAAAACAGGATTCATATTAACAGTGGACTGATAGAGGAGAGAGAGAACAGGATTCATATTAACAGTGGACTGACAGAGGAGAGAGAGAACAGGATTCATATTAACAGTGGACTGACAGAGGAGAGAGAGAACAGGATTCATATTAACAGTGGACTGATAGAGGAGAGAGAGAACAGGATTCATATTAACAGTGGACTGACAGAGAAGAGAGAGAGAGAGAGAACAGGATTCATATTAACAGTGGACTGACAGAGGAGAGAGAGAGAGAACAGGATTCATATTAACAGTGGACTGACAGAGGAGAGAGAAAACAGGATTCATATTAACAGTGGACTGATAGAGGAGAGAGAGAACAGGATTCATATTAACAGTGGACTGATAGAGGAGAGAGAGAGAGAGAAAACAGGATTCATATTAACAGTGGACATATTAACAGTGGACTGACAGAGGAGAGAGAGAACAGGATTCATATTAACAGTGGACTGACAGAGGAGAGAGAGAACAGGATTCATATTAACAGTGGACTGACAGAGGAGAGAGAGAGAGAGAGAACAGGATTCATATTAACAGTGGACTGACAGAGAAGAGAGAGAGAGAGAGAAAAAACAGGATTCATATTAACAGTGGACTGACAGAGGAGAGACAGAGAGAGAAAACAGGATTCATATTAACAGTGGACTGACAGAGGAGAGAGAGAGAGAGAAAACAGGATTCATATTAACAGTGGACTGACAGAGGAGAGAGAGAGAGAGAAAACAGGATTCATATTAACAGTGGACTGACAGAGGAGAGAGAGAGAGAGAGAAAACAGGATTCATATTAACAGTGGACTGATAGAAGAGAGAGAGAGAACAGGATTCATATTAACAGTGGACTGACAGAGAGAGAGAGAGAGAGAAAACAGGATTCATATTAACAGTGGACTGACAGAGGAGAGAGAGAGAGAGAAAATGATTCATATTAACAGTGGACTGACAGAGAAGAGAGAGAGAGAGAACAGGATTCATATTAACAGTGGACTGACAGAGGAGAGAGAGAGAGAAAACAGGATTCATATTAACAGTGGACTGACAGAGGAGAGAGAGAGAGAACAGGATTCATATTAACAGTGGACTGATAGAGGAGAGAGAGAGAGAGAACAGGATTCATATTAACAGTGGACTGATAGAGGAGAGAGAGAGAAAACAGGATTCATATTAACAGTGGACTTACAGAGGAGAGAGAGAGAGAGAAAACAGGATTCATATTAACAGTGGACTGACAGAGAAGAGAGAGAACAGGATTCATATTAACAGTGGACTGATAGAAGAGAACAGAATACATTTGTTCCTATGCTGCTGCTTTTAGTGTGTGTGTGTCTGTTCTCAAATGAAAGGCTCACTTTCCAGAGCTTTAACTCCCAGAGCAGGTTAGGAGTAGCAGGTCTTATTCCATATGCTATTAGGAAGAGATCAAAGCTGTGTCCCCTAGAGACTACATACGCGCGCGCACGCACGCACACACACACACACACACACACACACACACACACACACACACACACACACACACACACACACACACACACACACACACACACACACACACACACACACACACACACACACACACACACACACACACACACACACACACACACACACACACACACACACACACACACACACACGTTTCTCAGGCTTAGAGTCATTAGCATGAGCTAAACGGCTGCCTGTCAGTCTCTGCTCTCCTCTACCCAGCTCAGCCTTGTTCAGCTCAGCCCAGCCCAGCTCAGCCCAGTTCAGCTCAACCTAACCCAGCTCTGCCTAGCTCAGCCCAGCCTAGCTCAACCTAACCCAGCCCAGCCTAGCTCAACCTAACCCAGCCCAGCCTAGTCCAGCTCAACCTAACCCAGCCCAGCCTAGCTCAACTTAACCCAGCCTAGCCCAGCTCAACCTTACTGTGAGCTGAGCTGGCCTTGGTAAGGACCACACTATAAAATATTTGAGGCAGATAGGTAGAACACACATCTCATACATACTATAACCTAGCCTATACAAAGACAGACACACACCTATGTAAATTCTAGGCAGCTGCAGTGCAGAGTGAAGGAGCTACAGCGAGATGGGGAGAGAGAGAGAGAGAGAGAGAGTGAGAGATGAGGAGAGAGAGAGAGATAGGGAGAGAGAGAGAGAGAGCAAGAGATGGGGAGAGAGAGATAGGGAGGGAGAGAGATAGGGAGAGACAGAGATAGGGAGAGATAGGGAGAGACAGAGATAGGGAGAGACAGAGATAGGGAGAGACAGAGACAGAGAGAGATAGGGAGAGACAGAGATAGGGAGAGACAGAGACAGAGAGAGATAGGGAGAGACAGAGAGAGACATAGGGAGAGACAGAGAGAGATAAGATCATTTAAGGCAGCTCCACACAGGATTATGGGATGGAGAGGGAGAGGTGGTAAACGGACGTATCTACCTCTCTCTTCCTACCTCCATATCTGCCTCTCACTCCTTTACTCTCTCCTTTTCCCAGCCTTCAAGTTCCTCGGTGTCCAAATCACTAAAGGCTTAAAATGGTCCAAACACATGCGCACAAATGTGAAGAAGGTCCAACAGCGCCTCTTCCCCCTCAGGAGGTTGAGAGCATCTTGACGGGCTGCATCACTGTCTGGTATGGCAACAGCACCACCCTCGATCACATGGCGCTTACAGAGGGCGATGTGGACTGTTGAACAGCTTCTGGCCCTGATAAATAGCTACACAGACTATCTGAGATATAACCTTGTATCTTCATTTAAGGTTTATTTCACACACACACACTCACTCCAACACTCACGCACACGCACACACACACACACACACACACACACACACACACACACACACACACAGTCACTCCAACACTCACTCACTCACTCACACACACAGTCACTCCAACACTCACTCACTCACACACACACACTCCATTATCTGCTCACTCACCCATAATATGCACATACATATACAGTGCATTCGGAAAGTATTCAGACCCCTTAAATTTTTCCACATTTTTTTTCATTACAGCCTTATTCCAAAATTGATCAAATATTTTTTCCCTCATCAATCTACACACAATATCCCATAATGACAAAGAAAAAAATGGTTTTTAGAAATAAAATAAATAACTTATTACAAATGTACAGAGCCCCTTTTCTATGACACTCTAAACTGAGCTCAGGTGCATCCTGTTTCCATTGATCATCCTTGAGATGTTTCTACAACTTGATTGGAGGCCACTTGTGGTAAATTCATTTGATTGGACATGATTTGGAAAAGGAAAAACCTGTCTATATAAGGTCCTACAGTTGACAGTGAATGTCAGAGCAAAAACCAAGCCATGAGGTCGAAAGAGTTGTCCGTAGAGCTCCAAGACAGGATTGTGTCGACTCTTCACAGAGCTTGAAGCCCAACCAAACTGAGCAATCTGGGGAGAAGGGCCTTGGACAGGGAGGTGGCCAAAAACCTGATGGTCACTCTGACAGAGCTCCAGAGTCCCTCTGTGGAGATGGGAGAACCTTCCAGAAGGACAACCATCTTGGCAGCACTCCAACAATCAAGGCCTTTATGGTAGAGTGGCCAAATAGAAGCCACTCCTCAGTAAAAGACACATGACAGCCCGCTTGGAGTTTGCCAAAAGGCACCTAAAGGACTCTCAGACCATAACAAGCAAGATTCTCTAGTCTGATGAAACCAAGATTGAACTCTTTGGCCTGAATGCCAAGCTTCACGTCTGGAGGAAAACTGGCATCATCCCTACAGGGAAGCATGGAGGTGGCAGCATCATGCTGCGGGGATGTTTATTCAGCGGCAGGGACTGGGAGACTAATCAGGATCATGGGAAAGATGAACAGAGCAAAGTACAGAGAGATCCTTGATGAAAACCTGCTCCAGAGCGCTCAGGACCTCAAACTGGGGTGAAGGTTCACCTTCCAAAAGGACAACGACCCTAAGCACACAGCCAAGACAACGCAGGAGTGGATTTGGGACTCTGAATGTCCTTGAGTGACCAGCCAGACCCCGGACTTGACCCCGATCGAACATCTCTGGAGCCTTAAAATAGCTGAGCAGCGACGCTCCCCATCCAACCTGACAGAGCTTGGAGAGGATCTGCAGAGAACAATGGGAGAAACTCCCCAAATACAGGTGTGCCAAGCTTGTAGCGTTATACCAAAGAGTCAAGGCTGTAATCGCTGCCAAAGGTGCTTCAACAAAGCTTTTATAAATGAGCTATTTCAGTTTCTATTTTATTTTTTAATTTTTTTAAACATTTGCAAATATTTCTAAAGACCTGTTTTTGCTTGGTCATTATGGGGTATTCAAATCAAATCAAATTTTATTTGGCACATGCGCCATATACAACAGGTGTAGTAGACCTTAGAGTGAAATGCTGAATACAACAGGTGTAGTAGACCTTACAGTGAAATGCTGAATACAACAGGTGTAGTAGACCTTACAGTGTAATGCTGAATACAACAGGTGTAGTAGACCTTACAGTGAAATGCTGAATACAACAGGTGTAGTAGACCTTACAGTGAAATGCTGAATACAACAGGTGTAGTAGACCTTACAGTGAAATGCTGAATACAACAGGTGTAGTAGACCTTACAGTGAAATGTTGAATACAACAGGTGTAGTAGACCGTACAGTGAAATGCTGAATACAACAGGTGTAGTAGACCTTACAGTGAAATGCTGAATACAACAGGTGTAGTAGACCTTACAGTGAAATGCTGAATACAACAGGTGTAGTAGACCTTACAGTGAAATGCTGAATACAACAGGTGTAGTAGACCGTACAGTGAAATGCTGAATACAACAGGTGTAGTAGACCTTACAGTGAAATGCTGAATACAACAGGTGTAGTAGACCTTACAGTGAAATGCTGAATACAACAGGTGTACAGTGAAATGCTGAATAGAACAGGTGTAGTAGACCTTACAGTGAAATGTTGAATACAACAGGTGTAGTAGACCTTACAGTGAAATGTTGAATACAACAGGTGTAGTAGACCTTACAGTGAAATGCTGAATACAACAGGTGTAGTAGACCTTACAGTGAAATGCTGAATACAACAGGTGTAGTAGACCTTACAGTGAAATGTTGAATACAACAGGTGTAGTAGACCTTACAGTGAAATGCTGAATAGAACAGGTGTAGTAGACCTTACAGTGAAATGCTGAATACAACAGGTGTACAGTGAAATGCTGAATAGAACAGGTGTAGTAGACCTTACAGTGAAATGTTGAATACAACAGGTGTAGTAGACCTTACAGTGAAATGTTGAATACAACAGGTGTAGTAGACCTTACAGTGAAATGTTGAATACAACAGGTGTAGTAGACCTTACAGTGAAATGCTGAATACAACAGGTGTAGTAGACCTTACAGTGAAATGCTGAATACAACAGGTGTAGTAGACCTTACAGTGAAATGCTGAATACAACAGGTGTAGTAGACCTTACAGTGAAATGCTGAATACAACAGGTGTAGTAGACCTTACAGTGAAATGCTGAATACAACAGGTGTACAGTGAAATGCTGAATACAACAGGTGTAGTAGACCTTACAGTGAAATGTTGAATACAACAGGTGTAGTAGACCTTACAGTGAAATGCTGAATACAACAGGTGTAGTAGACCTTACAGTGAAATGCTGAATACAACAGGTGTACAGTGAAATGCTGAATAGAACAGGTGTAGTAGACCTTACAGTGAAATGCTGAATACAACAGGTGTAGTAGACCTTACAGTGAAATGCTGAATACAACAGGTGTAGTAGACCTTACAGTGAAATGCTGAATACAACAGGTGTAGTAGACCTTACAGTGAAATGTTGAATACAACAGGTGTAGTAGACCTTACAGTGAAATGTTGAATACAACAGGTGTAGTAGACCTTACAGTGAAATGTTGAATACAACAGGTGTAGTAGACCTTACAGTGAAATGCTGAATACAACAGGTGTAGTAGACCTTACAGTGAAATGTTGAATACAACAGGTGTAGTAGACCTTACAGTGAAATGCTGAATACAACAGGTGTAGTAGACCTTACAGTGAAATGCTGAATACAACAGGTGTAGTAGACCTTACAGTGAAATGTTGAATACAACAGGTGTAGTAGACCTTACAGTGAAATGTTGAATACAACAGGTGTAGTAGACCTTACAGTGAAATGCTGAATACAACAGGTGTAGTAGACCTTACAGTGAAATGCTGAATACAACAGGTGTAGTAGACCTTACAGTGAAATGTTGAATACAACAGGTGTAGTAGACCTTACAGTGAAATGTTGAATACAACAGGTGTAGTAGACCTTACAGTGAAATGTTGAATACAACAGGTGTAGTAGACCTTACAGTGAAATGCTGAATACAACAGGTGTAGTAGACCTTACAGTGAAATGTTGAATACAACAGGTGTAGTAGACCTTACAGTGAAATGTTGAATACAACAGGTGTAGTAGACCTTACAGTGAAATGCTGAATACAACAGGTGTAGTAGACCTTACAGTGAAATGTTGAATACAACAGGTGTAGTAGACCTTACAGTGAAATGTTGAATACAACAGGTGTAGTAGACCGTACAGTGAAATGCTGAATACAACAGGTGTACAGTGAAATGCTGAATACAACAGGTGTAGTAGACCTTACAGTGAAATGTTGAATACAACAGGTGTAGTAGACCGTACAGTGAAATGCTGAATACAACAGGTGTACAGTGAAATGCTGAATACAACAGGTGTAGTAGACCTTACAGTGAAATGCTGAATACAACAGGTGTAGTAGACCTTACAGTGAAATGCTGAATACAACAGGTGTAGTAGACCTTACAGTGAAATGCTTACTCACAAGCATGTGTGTAGATTGATGAGGGGGAGAAAAACTATTTAATCAATTTTAGAATGAGGCTGTAACGTGACAAAATGTGGAACAAGTCAAGGGGTCTGAGAACCTTCCGAAGGCTCTGTATACTGACTCTACACACACACACACCAATTCACATACAAGCTGCTGCTACTCTGTTTATCTTATATCCTGATGCCGAGTCACCTTACCCCTATACATATCTACCTCCATCACTCCAGTATCCCTGTCTCCTTACCCCTATACATATCTACCTCCATCACTCCAGTATCCCTGTCACCTATACATATCTACCTCCATCACTCCAGTATCCCTGTCACCTTACCCCTATACATATCTACCTCCATCACTCCAGTATCCCTGTCACCTTACCCCTCTACATATCTACCTCCATCACTCCAGTATCCCTGTCACCTTACCCCTATACATATCTACCTCCATCACACCAGTATCCCTGTCACCTTACCCCTATACATATCTACCTCCATCACACCAGTATCCCTGTCACCTTACCCCTATACATATCTACCTCCATCACTCCAGTATCCCTGTCTCCTTACCCCTATACATATCTACCTCCATCACACCAGTATCCCTGTCACCTTACCCCTATACATATCTACCTCCATCACTCCAGTATCCCTGTCTCCTTACCCCTATACATATCTACCTCCATCACTCCAGTATCCCTGTCACCTTACCCCTATACATATCTACCTCCATCACTTCAGTATCCCTGTCTCCTTACCCCTATACATATCTACCTCCATCACTCCAGTATCCCTGTCACCTTACCCCTATACATATCTACCTCCATCACTCCAGTATCCCTGTCACCTTACCCCTATACATATCTACCTCCATCACTCCAGTATCCCTGTCACCTTACCCCTATACATATCTACCTCCATCACTCCAGTATCCCTGTCACCTATACATATCTACCTCCATCACTCCAGTATCCCTGTCACCTTACCCCTATACATATCTACCTCCATCACTCCAGTATCCCTGTCACCTTACACCTATACATATCTACCTCCATCACTCCAGTATCCCTGTCACCTATACATATCTACCTCCATCACTCCAGTATCCCTGTCTCCTTACCCCTATACATATCTACCTCCATCACTCCAGTATCCCTGTCACCTTACCCCTATACATATCTACCTCCATCACTCCAGTATCCCTGTCACCTATACATATCTACCTCCATCACACCAGTATCCCTGTCTCCTTACCCCTATACATATCTACCTCCATCACACCAGTATCCCTGTCACCTATACATATATATCTACCTCCATCACTCCAGTATCCCTGTCTCCTTCCCCTATACATATCTGCCTCCATCATCAGTATCCCTGTGTCCTTCCCTATACATATCTACCTCCATCCGTCATCGGTGTCCTGATGTCATTGCCCTATGCGTAATCTGCTATCCGTCATCGGTGTCCATGTCCTTTACCCCTATGCGTAATCTGCATCCGTCATCGGTGTAATCCTGTCGCCTATGCGTAATCTTATCCGTCATCGGTGTCCATGTCCTTGCCCTATGCGTAATCTTATCCGTCATCGGTGTCCCTGTCTTATCCCCCTATGCGTAATCTATTTATCCGTCATCGGTTATCCATGTCGCCCCTGCCCTATGCGTAATCTGCTATCCGTCATCGGTTGTCATGATCACCTTGCCCTATGCGTAATCTGCTATCCCGTCATCGGTGATCCTGTCATCTTGCCCTCTGCGTAATCTGCATCCGTCATCGGTATCCCTGATGTCTTACCCCTATGCGTAATCTGCTATCCGTCATCGGTATCCCTGTCTTGCCCTATGCGTAATCTTATCCGTCATCGGTTAATCCTGTCGTCTTGCCCTATGCGTAATCTTATCCGTCACCCGGTGTCCCAATGTATCCTTGCCCCTCTGCGTAATCTGCATCCGTCATCAGTGTCCTGGTCATCTTGCCCCTCTGCATAATCTGCATCCGTCATCGGTGTCCCTGTCACCTTGCCCTATGCGTAATCTTATCCGTCATCGGTGTCCCTGTCGTCATTTGCCCTATGCGTATCTATCCGTCATCGGTTGTATCCTGATCGTCTACCCCTATGCGTAATCTGCTATCCGTCATCGGTGTCCCTGTCTTGCCCTATGCGTAATCTGCTATCCGTCATCGGTGTCCTGTCATCGCGTGCCCTATGCGTAATCTGCTATCCGTCATCGGTGATCCTGTCGCCTTCCCCTATGCGTATCTGCTATCCGTCATCGGTGTCATTGATCGCCTTGCCCTATGCGTAATCTGCTATCCGTCATCGGTGTCCCCATGTATCGCCCTTGCCCTATGCGTATCTGCTATCCGTCATCGGTATCATGATGTCTCCGTTGCCCTATGCGTAATCTGCTATCCGTCATCGGTATCCGCAAATGTCATGCCCTATGCGTAATCTGCTATCCGTCATCGGTGTAATCATGTCCCTATGCGTAATCTGCTTATCCGTCGTCATCTGTATCCTGATGTCATGCCCTATGCGTAATCACCTATCCCATCGGTTGTATACCATGTCATCTTTGCCCTATGCGTAATCTTATCCGTCATCGGTGTATCCTGTCATCTTGCCCTATGCGTAATCTGCTATCCGTCATCGGTTGATCCTGTGCATTGCCCTATGCGTAATCTGCTATCCGTCATCGGTGTCCATGATCCGTCCTTGCCCTATGCGTAATCTGCATCCGTCATCGGTAATCATTGATCCTTGCCCTATGCGTAATCTTATCCGTCATCGGTGTCCTGATCCTTGCCCTATGCGTAATCTGCTATCCGTCATCGGTGTCCGATGTCGCCTTGCCCTATGCGTAATCTTATCCGTCATCGATTGTGTCATGTCGCCTATACATGCGTAATCTGCATCCGTCATCGGTGTCCACCGTGATGCCCTATGCGTAATCTCTATCCGTCATCGGTGTCCGCCGTCGTCCTTGCCCTATGCGTAATCTATCCGTCATCGGCATCCGTCGCGTTCGATGCGTAATCTGCCTATCCGTCATCGGTGTCCTGATCGTTGCCCTATGCGTAATCTGCATCCGTCATCGGTGTCCCTGTCCTTCCCTATGCGTAATCTTATCCGTCATCGGTGTCCGATCGTCCTTGCCCTATGCGTAATCTGCTTATCCGTCATCGGTGTCCTCGTCGCCTTGCCCTATGCGTAATCTGCATCCGTCATCGGTATCCTGTCATCTTATATCCGTCATGCGTAATCTACGTAATCCGTCATCGGTGTCCATGTGTCCTTGCCCTATGCGTAATCTGCATCCGTCATCGGTGTCCCAATCGTCCTTGCCCTATGCGTAATCTGCTATCCGTCATCGATTGTCCGCATGTCGCCTATGCGTAATCTTATCCGTCATCGGTGTAATCTGCCTTGCCCTATGCGTAATCTGCATCCGTCATCGGTTGATCCTGTCGCCTTGCCCTATGCGTAATCTGCATCCGTCATCGGTGTCCATGTCGTCCTTGCCCTATGCGTAATCTGCATCCGTCATCGGTGTCCGATCGTCTTTCCCCTATGCGTAATCTGCATCCGTCATCGGTGTCATGATGTCGTCCTTGCCCTATGCGTAATCTTATCCGTCATCGATTGTCCTGATCGTCTTGCCCTATGCGTAATCTGCCTATCCGTCATCGGTGTCCATAATCGTCTTGCCCTATGCGTAATCTTATCCGTCATCGGTGTCATCGGTCGCCTTGCCCTATGCGTAATCTGCATCCGTCATCGGTGTCCCTGTCGCCCCTATGCGTAATCTTATCCGTCATCGGTGATCCATGTCTTGCCTATGCGTAATCTGCTATCCGTCATCGGTGTCCGCGATCATCTTACCCCTATGCGTAATCTATCCGTCATCGGTGTCCGTGATGTCCTTGCCCTATGCGTAATCTTATCCGTCATCGGTCAAATCCTGATCCCTTGCCCTATGCGTAATCTGCTATCCGTCATCGGTGTCCGCCGTGTCATTGCCCTATGCGTAATCTGCTATCCGTCATCGGTGTCCATGATCGTCATTGCCCTATGCGTAATCTGCTATCCGTCATCGGTGATCCATGATCGTCTTGCCCTATGCGTAATCTGCTATCCGTCATCGGTGTCCCTGTGTCCTTGCCCTATGCGTAATCTGCCTCCGTCATCGATTAATCATCACCATCCCCTATGCGTAATCTTATCCGTCATCGGTGTCCTGCGATCGTCATTGCCCTATGCGTAATCTGCATCCGTCATCGGTGATCATGATGTCATGCCCTATGCGTAATCTGCATCATCCGTCATCGGTGTCCGCCTCGCATATCCCTATGCGTAATCTGCTTATCCGTCATCGGTGTCCTCCATCGTCTTGCCCTATGCGTAATCTGCTATCCGTCATCGGTGTCCTGTATCGCCTTGCCCTATGCGTAATCTTATCCGTCATCGATTGTCCTGATGTTCCTATGCGTAATCTTATCCGTCATCGGTTGATCCGATCGATCCGTCGCCCCTATGCGTAATCTGCTATCCGTCATCGTGTCATGATGTCTTGCCCTATGCGTAATCTTATCCGTCATCCGTCCTGTCGCCCTATGCGTAATCTTATCCGTCATCGGTGTCCCAATCCTGTCTTGCCCTATGCGTAATCTGCTATCCGTCATCGGTGTCCATGATCGTCTTGCCCTATGCGTAATCTGCATCCGTCATCCGGTAATCCTGATGTTGCCCTATGCGTAATCTTATCCGTCATCGGTGTCCTGATCGTTGCCCTATGCGTAATCTGCCCGTCATCGGTGTCATGATCGCCTTGCCCTATGCGTAATCTTATCCGTCATCGGTTGTCCATGATCGCATTGCCCTATGCGTAATCTGCATCCGTCATCGGTGTCCTGATGTCCGTTGCCCTATGCGTAATCTGCTATCCGTCATCGGTGTCCTGTCGCTTGCCCTATGCGTAATCTGCATCCGTCATCGGTGTCAATCCTGTCTTGCCCCTATGCGTAATCTGCATCCGTCATCGGTGTCCTGATGTCGTTGCCCTATGCGTAATCTGCTATCCGTCATCGGTGATCTCCGATCAATGCCCCTATGCGTAATCTGCTATCCGTCATCGGTGTCCTGATCGTCTTGCCCTATGCGTAATCTGCATCCGTCATCGGTATCATGTCGTCATGCCCTATGCGTAATCTTATCCGTCATCGGTGTCCGTCGTCGCCCTGTGCGTAATCTGCATCCGTCATCCGTTGTCCTGTCCCCTATGCGTAATCTGCTATCCGTCATCATCGGTATCCTGTCGCCTTGCCCTATGCGTAATCTGCATCCGTCATCGGTGTCCTGTCCTATGCGTAATCTGCATCCGTCATCGGTGTCCTCGTCTTTGCCCTATGCGTAATCTGCATCCGTCATCGGTGTCCTGTCTTGCCCTATGCGTAATCTTATCCATCCGTCATCGGTGTCCTGATCGCCTTGCCCTATGCGTAATCTGCATCCGTCATCGGTGTCATGATCGTCGTTTTGCCCTATGCGTAATCTTATCCGTCATCGATTGTCCGATCGTCTTGCCCTATGCGTAATCTGCTATCCGTCATCGGTGTCCTGTCGTCTTGCCCTATGCGTAATCTGCATCCGTCATCGGTGTCCGTAATCTGATCTCCTTGCCCTATGCGTAATCTGCATCCGTCATCGGTGATCATGATCGCCTGTCTCCTATGCGTAATCTGCTATCCGTCATCGGTGTCCTGATCATGCCCTATGCGTAATCTTATCCGTCATCCGGTGTCCGTCGCATCCCCTGCGTAATCTGCCATCCGTCATCGGTGTCTGTCATCTTGCCCTATGCGTAATCTGCTATCCGTCATCGGTGTGATCTGTCGTCCTTGCCCTATGCGTAATCTGCATCCGTCATCGGTAATCCGCCTTCCGTCTATGCGTAATCTGCTATCCGTCATCGGTGTCCCTGTCGCCTTGCCGCTATGCGTAATCTGCATCCGTCATCGGTGTCTGTCATCGCCTTGCCCTATGCGTAATCTGCATCCGTCGGTGTCCGTCATCCCATTGCCCTATGCGTAATCTGCTATCCGTCATCGGTGTCTGTGTCATGCCCCTATGCGTAATCTGCATCCGTCATCTCCAGTATCGTCCTTGCCCTATGCGTAATCTTATCCGTCATCGGTGTCCTGATCGTCATCTTGCCCTGCGTAATCTGCTATCCGTCATCGGTGTCCTGTTTGCCCTATGCGTAATCTTATCCGTCATCGGTGTCCGCAGATCGCCTTGCCCTATGCGTAATCTTATCCGTCATCGGTGTCCTGTCGCCTTGCCCTATGCGTAATCTGCTATCCGTCATCGGTCATCCTGATCATCTTGCCCTATGCGTAATCTGCTATCCGTCATCGGTGTCCGATGTCCTTGCCCTATGCGTAATCTGCTATCCGTCATCGGTGTCCTGATGTCATTGCCCTATGCGTAATCTTATCCGTCATCTGGGTGTCGTCGTCGCCTATGCGTAATCTGCATCCGTCATCGGTGTCCGTCATGTCCATCCTATGCGTAATCTGCATCCGTCATCGGTGTCCTGATCGTCCTTGCCCTATGCGTAATCTGCTATCCGTCATCGGTGTCCTGATCATCTTGCCCTATGCGTAATCTGCTATCCGTCATCGGTGATCATCGATCGCCTTGCCCTATGCGTAATCTGCTATCCGTCATCGGTGTCGTCGATGTCTTGCCCTATGCGTAATCTGCTATCCGTCATCGGTGTCCATGTCATGCCCTGCGTAATCTTATCCGTCATCGATTGTCTGTCTCGTGTCTTGCCCTATGCGTAATCTGCTTATCCGTCATCGGTGTCCTGATGTCGCCCTATGCGTAATCTGCATCCGTCATCGGTGTCCTGATGTCCTTGCCCTATGCGTAATCTGCTATCCGTCATCGGTGTCTCTCGTCTTGCCCTGCGTAATCTGCTATCCGTCATCGGTGTCCTGATCGTCTTGCCCTATGCGTAATCTGCCTCCGTCATCGGTGTCCAGTTAATGCCTGTACGTAATCTTGCATCCGTCATCGGTGTCCTTGTCCTTGCCCTATCATAATCTGCTATCCGTCATCGGTGTCCCATGTCCTTGCCTATGCGTAATCTGCATCCGTCATCGGTGATCTGATCCTTGCCCTATGCGTATCTGCATCCGTCATCCGGTGTCCTGTCGCCTTGCCCTATGCGTAATCTGCCTCCGTCATCCGGTGTCCTGATCGTCCTTGCCCTATGCGTAATCTTAGTGTCGTCCCCGGCGTAATCTTATCCGTCATCCGGTATCTGTCCTTGCCTATGCGTAATCTGCCCCGTCATCGGTTGTCCTGTCATGTCGTCCCCCTATGCGTATCTGCATCCGTCATCATCGGTGTCCCTGTCGCCTTGCCCTATGCGTAATCTCTATCCGTCATCGGTGTCCTGATCCTTGCCTATGCGTAATCTGCATCCGTCATCGGTGTCGTGATCGTCTTGCCCTATGCGTAATCTGCATCCGTCATCGGGTGTCCGTCTTGCCCTATGCGTAATCTGCATCCGTCATCGGTGTCCGCGTCGCATTTGCCCTATGCGTAATCTGCTATCCGTCATCGGTGTCCTGTCTCCTTGCCCTATGCGTATCTGCTATCCGTCATCGGTGTCCATGTCGCCTTGCCCTATGCGTAATCTGCTATCCGTCATCGGTGTCTGTCCTGCCCTATGCGTAATCTGCATCCGTCATCGGTGTCCGATGTCGCCTTGCCCTATGCGTAATCTGCTATCCGTCATCGGTGTCTGATCGCCTTGCCCTGTGCGTAATCTGTCAAATATCCGTCATCGGTGTCCTGTCGTCTTGCCCTATGCGTAATCTGCTATCCGTCATCGGTGTCTGATCTCTTGCCCTATGCGTAATCTGCTATCCGTCATCGGTGTCCTGATGTCATTCCCTATGCGTAATCTGCATCCGTCATCGTAATCTGTCATCCCTATCGTAATCTGCCTCCCGTCATCGTCATCTGTAATCATCTGCCCTATGCGTATCTTATCCGTCATCATCGGTGTCCTGTCATGCCCTATGCGTAATCTTATCCGTCATCGGTGTCCTGTGTCTTGCCCTATGCGTAATCTTATCCGTCATCGGTCCGTCCTGTCGCCTTGCCCTATGCGTAATCTGCCTCCGTCATCGGTGTCCTGTCGCCTTGCCCTATGCGTAATCTGCCATCCGTCACTCCAGTGTCATCCCCTATGCGTAATCTGCCTCCGTCATCGATTATCGGTGTCCTGCCCTATGCGTAATCTGCTATCCGTCATCAGTATCCTGTCAGTCTTCCCTATGCATATCTACCTCCATCCGTCATCAGTATCCTGATCCTTGCCCTATGCGTAATCTGCCTCCGTCATCGGTGTCCTGTCTCCTTGCCCTATGCGTAATCTGCTATCCGTCATCGGTGTCCTGTCATCGTCCTTGCCCCTATGCGTAATCTTATCCGTCATCGGTTGATCATGTCGCCTTGCCCTATGCGTAATCTTATCCGTCATCTGTCCGTCGTCATGCCCTATGCGTAATCTGCATCCGTCATCGGTGTCCGCATCTCGTCCTTGCCCTATGCGTAATCTGCATCCGTCATCGGTGTCCATCGCCCTATGCGTAATCTGCATCCGTCATCGGTGTCCGCGTCCCATGCGTAATCTGCCTATCCGTCATCGGTGTCCTGATCATGCCCTATGCGTAATCTGCATCCGTCATCGATTGATCCTGATGTCATTTGCCCTATGCGTAATCTGCATCCGTCATCGGTGTCCATGATATCCTTGCCCTATGCGTAATCTGCTATCCGTCATCGGTAATCCGCCTCCGTCTCCTGCCCTATGCGTAATCTATATCCGTCATCGGTATCCTGTCTCCTGCCCTATGCGTAATCTGCTATCCGTCATCGGTGTCCTGTCTATCATGCGTATCTGCGTAATCTGGTATCCTCGTCCTTGCCCCTATGCGTAATCATCCGTCATCGGTGTCCTTCCCTATGCGTAATCTGCTATCCGTCATCGGTGGTGTCCGCCCCTATGTCATCTATCTATCCCGTCATCGGTGTCTGCATCCCACATGCGTATCTGCCTCCGTCATCGGTGTCCATCGTCCTTGCCCTATGCGTAATCTGCTATCCGTCATCGGTGTCCTGTCTGCCTTGCCCTATGCGTAATCTTATCCGTCATCGGTGTCCTGATCTCATGCCCTATGCGTAATCTGCTATCCGTCATCGGTGTCCATAATCGATCATGCGTAATCTGTGTATCCTCATCGTCGTGTCATCGTAATCTCCTGCCCATCGTAATCTGCATCCGTCATCGGTGTCTCCTTGCCCTATGCGTAATCTGCTATCCGTCATCGGTGTCCTGTCATGCCCTATGCGTAATCTGCATCCGTCATCGGTGTCTAAATCCTTGCCCTATGCGTAATCTTATCCGTCATCGGTGTCATGTCCCTGGCATGCGTAATCTGCTATCCGTCATCTGCGGTGTCCTGTCTTTGCCCTATGCGTAATCTGCATCCGTCATCGGTGTCTGATCGTCCATGCCCCTATGCGTAATCTGCTATCCGTCATCGGTGTCATCCTGTCATCTATGCGTAATCTTATCCGTCATCGGTGTCTGATCCTTGCCCTATGCGTAATCTGCTATCCGTCATCGTGTTGATCCCGTCGCCCTATGCGTAATCTGCTATCCGTCATCGGTGTCCTGATCATTTGCCCTATGCGTAATCTTATCCGTCATCGGTGATCCGTCATCCCTATGCGTAATCTGCCTCCGTCATCGGTGTCCGCCGTCCTTGCATGCGTAATCTTATCCCGTCATCGGTGTCCATGATCCGTCATCTGGTAATCTGCTATCCGTCATCGGTGATCTGTCGCCTAACATGCGTAATCTGCTATCCGTCATCGGTGATCGCAGTCGTCTTGCCCTATGCGTAATCTGCCTCCGTCATCTGGTGTCATGTCTCCTTGCCCTATGCGTAATCTATCCGTCATCGGTGTCCGCTGTCCGTCACTGCGTAATCTGCTATCCGTCGCGTCGGTAATCTGTCATGCCCTATGCGTAATCTGCATCCGTCATCGGTGTCCTGATCGCCTTGCCCTATGCGTAATCTGCTATCCGTCATCGGTGTCCTGTTAATCGCCGCCCGTCATGCGTAATCTGCATCCGTCATCGGTGTCCATCGTCATTGCCCTATGCGTAATCTGCATCCGTCATCGGTGTCCGTCATCCGTCGCGTAATCTGCCTCCGTCATCGGTGTAATCTTATCCGTCATCGTAATCTGTCCGTCCGGTGTCCTGTCTCCTTGCCCTATGCGTAATCTGCCATCCGTCATCGGTGTCCCTAATCGCCTGCCTGTACGTAATCTGCATCCGTCATCGGTGTCCATCGCCTTGCCTATGCGTAATCTTATCCGTCATCGGTGTCCTGTAATGCCCTATGCGTAATCTGCATCCGTCATCCGGTGTCCCGATGTCCTTGCCCTATGCGTAATCTGCTATCCGTCATCGGTGTCCGTATCATATGCGTAATCTGCATCCGTCATCGGTTATGTCGCCCTATGCGTAATCTTATCCGTCATCGGTGTCGATCGCCCTATGCGTAATCTGCTATCCGTCATCGGTGATCCTGATCTTGCCCTATGCGTAATCTGCTATCCGTCATCGGTGTCCTGATCGTCCTTGCCCTATGCGTAATCTTATCCGTCATCGGTTGATCCCGTCGCCTATGCGTAATCTGCATCCGTCATCGGTGTCTGATGTCGCCCTAATGCGTAATCTTATCCGTCATCGGTGATCTGATGTCATTGCCCTATGCGTAATCTGCTATCCGTCATCGGTGTCCATGATCTTTTGCCCTATGCGTAATCTGCATCCGTCATCTCCGTCTCTTGCCCTATGCGTAATCTGCATCCGTCATCGGTGTCCATGCGTTGCACGTAATCTCTATCCGTCATCGGTATCCGTCGCCTTGCGTAATCTGCATCCGTCATCGGTGTCCTGATCCGTCATGCCCTATGCGTAATCTGCATCCGTCATCGGTGTAATCCATGATGTCTATCCATCATGCGTAATCTGCTATCCGTCATCGGTGTCCGCCGATCGTCTGCCCTATGCGTAATCTTATCCGTCATCGGTGTCCGCATCGATCGCATTGCCCTATGCGTAATCTGCTATCCGTCATCGGTGTCCTGATCGTCTTGCCCTATGCGTAATCTGCTATCCGTCATCGGTGTCCGCGATGTCATGCCCTATGCGTAATCTGCTATCCGTCATCGGTGTCCGTCATGATGTCATGCCCTATGCGTAATCTGCATCCGTCATCGGTTGTCCATGATGTCCTTGCCCCTATGCGTAATCTTATCCGTCATCTGTCATTGCCCTATGCGTAATCTGCATCCGTCATCGGTGTCCATGATGTCATGCCCAATGCGTAATCTGCTATCCGTCATCGGTTGATCTCGTCGCCTTGCCCTATGCGTAATCTGCTATCCGTCATCGGTGTCCGTCTATCGTATCTGCCTATGCGTAATCTTATCCGTCATCGGTGTCCTGTCTTCATTTTGCCCTATGCGTAATCTGCATCCGTCATCGGTGTCCATGTCTTGCCCTATGCGTAATCTGCTATCCGTCATCGATGTCTTCCCCCTATGCGTAATCTGCATCCGTCATCGGTGTCCTGATGTCCTTGCCCTATGCGTAATCTGCTATCCGTCATCGGTGTCCATCGTCCTTGCCCTATGCGTAATCTGCTATCCGTCATCGGTGTCCATGTCACGTTTGCCTATGCGTAATCTGCATCCGTCATCGGTGTCCTGATCGTCTTGCCCTATGCGTAATCTGCTTATCCGTCATCGGTGTCCATGTCGCCTTGCCCTATGCGTAATCTGCTATCCGTCATCGATTGATCCATGTCGTCTTGCCCTATGCGTAATCTGCATCCGTCATCGGTGTCCGATCGTCTTGCCCTATGCGTAATCTTATCCGTCATCGGTGATCCTGTGCGTAATCTCTTATCCGTCATCGGTGCCCTAATAATGCGTAATCTGCTATCCGTCATCGGTGTCATGTCATCGTCTTGCCCTATGCGTAATCTGCTATCCGTCATCTGGTGTCCTGATCCTTGCCCTATGCGTAATCTGCTATCCGTCATCGGTGTCCGTCTTCCCCTATGCGTAATCTGCTATCCGTCATCGGTGTCCGTCGTCTGCCCTATGCGTAATCTGCTATCCGTCATCGGTGTCCTGTCCTTGCCTATGCGTAATCTTATCCGTCATCGGTGTCCTGATCGCTTGCCCTATGCGTAATCTGCATCCGTCATCGGTGTTGATATGCGTAATCTATATCCGTCATCGGTGTCCTGTGTCTTGCCCTATGCGTAATCTGCTATCCGTCATCGGTGTCCGCGTTCATTCCCCTGTGCGTAATCTGCATCCGTCATCGGTGTCATGATGTCATTTGCCCTATGCGTAATCTGCATCCGTCATCGGTGTCTGATGTCATGCCCTATGCGTAATCTTATCCGTCATCGGTAATCATCGTTCCCCTATGCGTAATCTGCATCCGTCATCGGTGATCTGATCTTGCCTATGCGTAATCTGCATCCGTCATCGGTGTCGATGTCGCGCCCTATGCGTAATCTGCTTATCCGTCATCGGTGTCCATGATGCCCTATGCGTAATCTGCTATCCGTCATCGGTTGATCCTGATCGTTCCTTGCCCTATGCGTAATCTGCATCCGTCATCGGTGTCTGATGTCCTTGTCATGCGTAATCTTATCCGTCATCGGTGTCCGCCGTCCTTGCCCTATGCGTAATCTGCTATCCGTCATCGGTGTCTGATCGTCGTTGCCCTATGCGTAATCTGCTATCCGTCATCGGTGTCCATGATCGCCTTGCCCTATGCGTAATCTGCTATCCGTCATCGGTGATCAGTGATGTCGTTGCCCTATGCGTAATCTGCTATCCGTCATCGGTGTCCCGATGTCCTTGCCCTATGCGTAATCTGCTATCCGTCATCGGTGTCCTGATCGCCCCTGTACATGCGTAATCTGCATCCGTCATCTGGTCATGATTGCGCCCTATGCGTAATCTGATCCGTCATCGGTGTCCCATGTCACCTCCCCTATGCGTAATCTGCATCCGTCATCATCGGTGATCCTGTCGCCCGTGCCTATGCGTAATCTTATCCGTCATCGGTGTCATGATCGTCATGCCCTATGCGTAATCTGCTATCCGTCATCGGTGTCCTGATGTTGCCCTAATGCGTAATCTGCTATCCGTCATCGTTGTCCTGTCGCCTTGCCCTATGCGTAATCTGCTATCCGTCATCGGTGTCTGATGTCGTTGCCCTATGCGTAATCTGCTATCCGTCATCGGATTGTCCCATGTCGCCCATGCGTAATCTGCATCCGTCATCGGTTGTCCGCGATGTCGTGCCTATGCGTAATCTTATCCGTCATCGGTGTCCGTCATCGCCCCTGTACGTAATCTGCATCCGTCATCGGTGTCCGATGTGCCCTGTGCGTAATCTTATCCGTCATCGTGTCATGATGTCATTGCCTATGCGTAATCTATCCGTCATCTCGGTGTCTGTCTCCTTGCCCTATGCGTAATCTGCTATCCGTCATCGGTATCCATGTCGCCTCATGCGTAATCTGCATCCGTCATCGGTGTCCTGTCATTGCCCTATGCGTAATCTGCTATCCGTCATCGGTGTCCTGATCGTCCGCCTATGCGTAATCTGCATCCGTCATCGGTGTCCTGTCGCCTTTCCCTATGCGTAATCTGCATCCGTCATCGTGTCCTGATCTCCTTGCCCTATGCGTAATCTGCATCCGTCATCGGTGTCCCCGTCTCCTTGCCCTATGCGTAATCTGCTATCCGTCATCGGTCTGTCATCATTCCCTATGCGTAATCTGCCTCCGTCATCGGCATCCGTCATCGCTTGCCCTATGCGTAATCTGCTATCCGTCAT
This sequence comes from Oncorhynchus keta, assembly GCF_023373465.1. Classification (NCBI taxonomy): domain Eukaryota; kingdom Metazoa; phylum Chordata; class Actinopteri; order Salmoniformes; family Salmonidae; genus Oncorhynchus; species Oncorhynchus keta. Next base: position 12,510,394 of record NC_068421.1, on the reverse strand, counting down.
CGGTGTCCCTGTCATCTTGCCCTATGCGTAATCTGCTATCCGTCAATCCTGATGTCGCCCTATGCGTAATCTGCTATCCGTCATCGGTGTCCTGATGTCGTAATTGCCCTATGCGTAATCTGCATCCGTCATCGGTGTCCGTCGCGATTGCCCTATGCGTAATCTGCTATCCGTCATCGTAATCTCATCCGTCATCGGTGTCTGCCTTGCCCTATGCGTAATCTGCTATCCGTCATCGGTGTCATGATCGTCTTGCCCTATGCGTAATCTTATCCGTCATCGATTGATCTGATCGCCTGTGCGTAATCTGCTATCCGTCATCGGTTATCCGCATTCGCCTGCCTATGCGTAATCTGCATCCGTCATCGGTGTCCTGTCGCCCCTATGCGTAATCTGCATCCGTCATCGGTGTCATGATGTCGCCCTATGCGTAATCTGCTATCCGTCATCGGTTGATCGCCTGTGCGTAATCTTATCCGTCATCGGTGTCCGTGTCTATGCGTAATCTGCTATCCGTCATCGGTGTCATGATGTCATTGCCCTGTGCGTAATCTTATCCGTCATCGGTGTCCGCATCTTCGCCCTATGCGTAATCTGCATCCGTCATCGGTGTCTGATCATGCCCTATGCGTAATCATCCGTCATCGGTGTCCTGATCCCTGTGCGTAATCTATCCGTCATCGGTTGTCCGCAAATGTCTTGCCCTATGCGTAATCTTATCCGTCATCGGTGTCTGATGTCGCCAATACGTAATCTTATCCGTCATCGGTGTCCGCGATGTCGCCCTATGCGTAATCTGCATCCGTCATCGGTTGTCCTGTCATTGCCCTATGCGTAATCTGCTATCCGTCATCGGTGTCCGTCATGTCATCATGCCCTATGCGTAATCTGCATCCGTCATCGGTGCATCTGTGTCTGCCCATGCGTAATCTGCTATCCGTCATCGGTGTCCTGATCGTCCTAATGCGTAATCTTATCCGTCATCGGTGTCCCATGATCGTCCTGGCCCTATGCGTAATCTGCATCCGTCATCGGTGTCCTGATCGTCGCCTAATATGCGTAATCTGCATCCGTCATCGGTGTCTGATCCGTTGCCTATGCGTAATCTTATCCGTCATCGGTGTCCCATCATATGCGTAATCTGCATCCGTCATCGGTGTCATGATGTCATTGCCCTATGCGTAATCTTATCCGTCATCGGTGTCCATGTCTTGCCCTATGCGTAATCTGCTATCCGTCATCGAAATCATCGTCTTGCCCTATGCGTAATCTTATCCGTCATCGGTGTCCTGTCATCGCCTATGCGTAATCTGCATCCGTCATCGGTGTCCTGATGTCATGCCTATGCGTAATCTGCTATCCGTCATCGGTGTCCTGATGTCATTTGCCCTATGCGTAATCTGCATCCGTCATCGGTGTCATGATGTCCTCCCTATGCGTAATCTGCATCCGTCATCGGTGTCATGATGTCTTGCCCTATGCGTAATCTGCATCCGTCATCGGTGTCTGTCTCAATGCCTATGCGTAATCTGCATCCGTCATCGGTGATCATGATGTCCTGCAGTGTCGTAATCTGCATCCGTCATCGGTGATCCATGTCAGTGTCCCCCATGCGTAATCTGCTATCCGTCATCGGTATCCATGATCGTCCATGCGTAATCTCGCATCCGTCATCGGTGATCTCGTCATGCCCTATGCGTAATCTGCATCCGTCATCGGTGTCATGATGTCATCCTATGCGTAATCTGCTATCCGTCATCGGTGTCCTGTGTCCTTGCCCTATGCGTAATCTGCTATCCGTCATCGGTGTCCCATGATGTCTGTCCCCTATGCGTAATCTGCTATCCGTCATCGGTGTCTGATGTCATCTTGCCTATGCGTAATCTGCATCCGTCATCGGTGATCATGATGTCTGCCCTATGCGTAATCTGCTATCCGTCATCGGTGTCATGATGTCTCCCTGTACGTAATCTGCTATCCGTCATCGGTATCCTGTCTCATTGCCCTATGCGTAATCTGCTATCCGTCATCGGTGTCCTGATGTCATTTGCCCTATGCGTAATCTGCATCCGTCATCGGTGTCGATGTCGCCCTATGCGTAATCTGCATCCGTCATCGGTGTCCATGATGTCTTTGCCCTATGCGTAATCTGCATCCGTCATCGGTGTCCGATCATGTCGTCATTCATGCGTAATCTGCTATCCGTCCGTCATCGGTGTCTGCGCTCCGTCATCTATGCGTAATCTGCGTAATCATCCGTGATGTCATCCATGCGTAATCTGCATCCGTCATCGGTGTCGTCCTATGCGTAATCTGCATCCGTCATCGGTGTCCTTCCCTATGCGTAATCTGCATCCGTCATCGGTGTCATGTCGCCCTATGCGTAATCTGCTATCCGTCATCGGTGTCCCGTCGCCTTCCCATGCGTAATCTTATCCGTCATCGGTGTCCTCATGATCTCCTATGCGTAATCTGCATCCGTCATCGGTTGTCGTCGATCGTCTTGGATGCGTAATCTGCTATCCGTCATCGGTGTCCGATGTGCTTGCCCTATGCGTAATCTGCATCCGTCATCGTTGATCATGATGTCATTACCCCTATGCGTAATCTGCTATCCGTCATCGGTATCCATGATCGTCATGCCCTATGCGTAATCTGCTATCCGTCATCGATCATCCTGTCCTTGCCTATGCGTAATCTGCTATCCGTCATCGGTGTCATGATCGTATCATGCGTAATCTGCATCGTCATCGATTGTCCTCCGTGCCATGCCCTATGCGTAATCTATCCGTCATCGGTGTCATGATGTCACCTATGCGTAATCTTGCATCCGTCATCGATTGTCATAATCGCCCTATGCGTAATCTTATCCGTCATCGGTGTCCGATGTCATTGCCCTATGCGTAATCTGCTATCCGTCATCGGTGTCCATGTCCTTCCTATGCGTAATCTATCCGTCATGCGATCTGTCCGATGTCCTATGCGTAATCTGCATCCGTCATCGGTTGATCATGATGTCGCCCTATGCGTAATCTGCTATCCGTCATCGGTGTCCTGATGTCATTTTGCCCTAATGCGTAATCTGCATCCGTCATCGGTGATCATGATGTCGCCCTATGCGTAATCTTATCCGTCATCATCCGTGCCTATGCGTAATCTGCTATCCGTCATCGGTGTCCGCGATGTCATTTGCCCTATGCGTAATCTGCTATCCGTCATCGATTGATCATGATGTCTTTGCCTATGCGTAATCTTATCCGTCATCGGTGATCATGATCATGCCTATGCGTAATCTGCATCCGTCATCGGTTCCCATGATCGTCCTTGCCCTATGCGTAATCTTATCCGTCATCGGTTGTCATGATGTCATGCCCTATGCGTAATCTTATCCGTCATCTCCGGTGTCCTGTCCGCATTCCTATAATGCGTAATCTGCATCCGTCATCGGTGTCATCTTAGCATCCGTCATGCGTAATCTGATCCGTCATCGATTGTCATGATGTCTTGCCCTGCGTAATCTGCATCGTCATCGGTGTCCTTATCGATGTCGCCTATGCGTAATCTTATCCGTCATCGTTGATCATGATCGTGCCCTATGCGTAATCTTATCCGTCATCGGTGTCTCGATGTCATTGCATGCGTAATCTGCATCCGTCATCGGTGTCCCGATGTCATGCCCTATGCGTAATCTTATCCGTCATCGTGTCATGATCGTCTTGCCCTATGCGTAATCTTATCCGTCATCGATTGTCATGATGTCATTTGCCCTATGCGTAATCTTATCCGTCATCGGTGTCATGATCATCTTGCCCCATGCGTAATCTTAGCATCCGTCATCGGTGATCTGATCATCCTGCCTATGCGTAATCTGCTATCCGTCATCGGTGATCCATCGATCGCCCTATGCGTAATCTGCATCCGTCATCGATTGATCCGATGTCGCCCCCATGCGTAATCTGCCGTATCCGTCATCGGTGATCCGATCAATGATCGCTTGCCCTATGCGTAATCTGCTATCCGTCATCGTTGTCCATGATCCCGCCCTATGCGTAATCTGCTATCCGTCATCGGTGTCATGATGTCTCCCTTGCCCTATACGTATCTTATCCGTCATCGGTTATCCTGTCATGCCCTATACATATCTATCCGTCATATCTATCCCCCAATCCTTGCACTATGCGTAATCTGCCATCCGTCATCGGTGTCCGCGATGTTGCCCTATGCGTAATCTGCATCCGTCATCGGTGATCGATGTCATGCCCTGTACGTAATCTGCTATCCGTCATCGGTGTCCGCATCGTCGCCTATGCGTAATCTGCTATCCGTCATCGGTGTCCTGTCGTTACATATGCGTAATCTTATCCGTCATCAGTTATCCTGTCATCGGTGTCCATGATGCCCTATGCGTAATCTGCCATCCGTCATCGGTGTCCATGATGTATGCCCTGTAATCCTATCCGTCATCGGTGTCCATGATCATCTACCTGCGTAATCTGCTATCCGTCATCGGTGTCATGATGTCCTTGCCCTATGCGTAATCTTATCCGTCATCGGTGTCATGCAAATGTCATGCCCTATGCGTAATCTTATCCGTCATCCGGTGTCCATGATGTCGCCCTATGCGTATCTGCCTCCGTCATCGGTGTCCTGTCTCCTTACCCCTATACATATCTACCTCCATCACTCCAGTATCCCTGTCACCTAACATACACCCCTATACATATCTACCTCCATCACTCCAGTATCCCTGTCTCCTTACCCCTATACATATCTACCTCCATCACTCCAGTATCCCTGTCTCCTTACCCCTATACATATCTACCTCCATCACTCCAGTATCCCTGTCTCCTTACCCCACCTATACATATCTACCTCCATCACTCCAGTATCCCTGTCACCTTACCCCTATACATATCTACCTCCATCACTCCAGTATCCCTGTCTCCTTACCCCTATACATATCTACCTCCATCACTCCAGTATCCTGTCTACCCCTATACATATCTACCTCCATCACTCCAGTATCCCTGTCTCCTTACCCCTATACATATCCTCCAGTATCCCTGTCACCTATCATATCCATCACTCCAGTATCCCTGTCTCCTTACCCCTATACATATCTATACATATCTACCTCCATCACTCCAGTATCCCTGTCTCCTTACCCCTATACATATCTACCTCCATCACTCCAGTATCCCTGTCACCTATACATATCTACCTCCATCACTCCAGTATCCCTGTACATTGTAAACATGGTATTGGAACTGACCCTGTATATAGTTAATTATTGTTTTCTTCATATTTCTTAATTTGTCTTCTTAGTATTACTTTAATAGTGTATATCACATCGTTGGGTTTTCAGTTTGAAAGAACAGCATTTCACTGTACATGTACACTTGAAACACCGACTCCAACTACCTTGAGGAGAACTGGCTGGATGAGGATGTGTTTGAGAGTAGTGTGTGTGTGTGTGTGTCTGTGAGTGTGAGTGTGAGTGTGAGTGTGAGTGTGAGTGTGTGTGTGTGTGTGTGTGTTTATGGAACAATACGTCAAAGTGTATCCCTTCACTAATAGTGTCTGTGGGATCAAAGTAGAGGTGGGGAAGTAGAAAATGACTCCCACTGGCTAACTCTGCTCATCCAATCACAGAAGATAATTTTAAAATAATCAAGCGTCCAATCAGAGCCTGGAGTCAAACAGGGGGACGTCTCATCATCAAATACATCAGCAGTCTCAGTCCCACAGAAGAGATAACAACACAGAGAGAGAGAGAGAGAGAGAGGAGAAGAGAGAGAGAGAAGAGAGAGAGAGAAGAGAGGGGGGAGTGAGAGGAGAGAGAAGAGAGAGAGGGAGAGAGAGAGAGAGATGAGAGGAGAGAGAGAGAGAGAGGAAGAGAGCGAGAGAGAGAGTAAGAGAGAGAGAGAGAGGAAGAGAGAGAGACAGAAGAGAGAGAGGAGAGAGAGAAGAGAGAGAGAGAGAGAAGAGAGAGACAGAAGAGAGAGAGGAGAGAGAGAAGAGAGAGAGAGAGAGAAGAGAGAGAGAAGGGTCCATAATAAACCCTTTATAAGGCATTTACAAACAGTTAACTCACCATCTATTAATTATTATTCCCACATTTGTAAATCTTAGTAAGCTTGTTATTCACACAGGAAATATATATTTCAGCCACACCTATTTCAGCCACACCTGTTTCTGACAGATGTATAAGCAGCCATGCAATCTTCATAGACAAACATTGGAAGTAGATTGGCCTTACTGAAGAGCTCAATGACTTTCAACGTGGCACCGTCATAGGATGCCACCTTTCCAACAAGTCAGTTGGTCAAACTCCTGCGCTGCTAGAGCTGCCCCGGTCAACTGTAAGTGCTGTTATAGTGAAGTGGAAACGTTTAGGAGCAACAACGGCACAGCCGCGAAGTGGTAAGCCTCACCAGCTCACAGAACGGGATCGCTGAGTGCTGAAGCTCGTAGCGCATACAAACCATCTGTTCTTGGTTGCAACACTCACTACCGAGTTCCAAACTGCCTCTGGATGCAACATCAGCACAATAATTGTTAGTCGAGAGCTTCAAAAAAACGTGTTTCCATGGCCGAGCAGCTGCACACAAGCATAAGATCGCCATGCGCAATGCCATGAATCCGCTGGAGTAAAGCTCTCCACCATTGGACTTGCAGTGGAAATTCTCTGGAGTGATGAATCAAACTTCACCATCTGGCAGGCTGACGGACCAATCTCGGTTTGGCGGATGCCAGGAGAATGCTACCTGCACAAACGCATAGTGCCAACTGTAAAGTCTGGTGGAGGAGGAATAATTGTCTAGGGCTGTTTTTCATCACTCGGGCTAGACACCTTAATTCCAGTGAATATAAATCTTAACGCTACAGCATATAATGACATTCTAGACAATCCTGTGCTTCCAACCATGTGGCAACAGTTTGGGCAAGGCCCTTTTCCTGTTTCAGCATGACAATGCCCCCGAGCACAAAGCAAGGTCCATACAGACATTGTTTGTCGAGATCGGTGTGGAAGAATTTGACTGGCCTGCACAGAGCCTTGACCTCAACCCCATCGAACACCTTTGGGATGAATTGGAACGCCGACTGCGAGCCAGGCCTAATCGCCCAACATCAGTGCCTGACCTCAACAATGCTCTTGTGGCTGAATGGAAGCAAGACCCCACAGTAATGTTCCAACATCTAGTAGAAAGGCTGTTCGAGCAGCAAACAGGGACCAACTCCAGATGGATGATTTTGGAATGAGATGTCTGATGAGCAGGTTAGTCATCTTGTGTGGGTGTTGGTCACTCAAAACATTTATCAAATATTTATGAAGCATATATATCACTCACTTTAGATTAGGGGCTGCAAAAATACTTAATAATGATTAGTAAATGGTTTATAAATGTGGGAGTAATGATTAATAAATGGTGAACAGACACTTTATAAAACGCCTTAAATATGGTTTATTACAGACCGTTAAAATAAACTGTTACCGAAAAGGGCTGTGATGGTCTGATGCCAAGCCCATGGGATGGTAACCCCCCCACACACACACACACACACACACACACACACACACACACTACCTCCTGGTTGAGTAGAGCAGTGGCCAGTTTCTGGACGTCAGCGGTGAGCAGCGAAGTCCCTCTGATCACCTTACTCAGCGCAGCCAGGGATTGGTGGATGCCCTGGACCAATCGTATAGCATTGAACTGTTCCAGAACAATGAAGGACAAGACAGGTGAACCCTGACCTTCAGTCGGTGGGGCAACTTTTTGATGGATGAGCGACGAGCCCTGAAAGACAGATAGAAAGACAGAGAGAGAGAGAGAGAGAGAGAGAGAGAGAGAGAGAGAGAGAGAGAGAGAGAGAGAGAGGATAATTAAATGACTTGTGTAAAATGCATGCCACCCCAATAGCTTAATGCCAACAGACAATTAATAGGTGATTGACTAGAGATGATTAGCTCGCTGCTAGGAGGTAGTAGGATGAGTAATTAGCTGGTCATTAGCTGCTCGTCCTTCTTGAGCTAGTTATGGTGGTCCTTCTGTGGCTCAGTTGGTAGAGCATGGCGCTTGTAACGCCAGGGTAGTGGGTTCGATTCCCGGGACCACCCATACGTAGAATGTATGCACACATGACTGTAAGTCGCTTTGGATAAAAGCGTCAGCTAAATGGCATATATTATATTATTTATTATAGTTATACACCACTCATTACAGAGAGGATCCGCCCCTCGTAGACTGACCAATGGAATGGAGCATTCATATCTGCTACCGTCAGGGGGCTAGGATCTGGGTTTGACACACACAGGCTCGCACTACACAAAAACACACACGCACCAAAAAGAGTCGTCAAAGGTTTGTGAACAAAATAATATACAAACCAATGATCCCCTCAACTGCCTCCCAAAATCACAGGGAGAAAAGAGTGAATTAATTTAGCAAAAACACACTGCTCTGACACAATAACAGTCCTGTATTCACACGATCACTCTCTCCTAAGACAACAAAACAGAGACGCACTGTCCTCCTCTTCTTTTATTCTGTCTGTTGTTTGTGTTCTTCCTCAGCGTTGTATTCTCTCGCCCTGGTACAGGCTGGGTAACACATGCTAATGAGGTTTTACAGGGACCCGATGTGGGACCAGCCATTAATTAAAACCAGCGGGGTGCTGCACTAGATTCTGGGATGTCAAAGCGACACCCATATAAAAACACTAACACAATACATCATTCTCCTACTGATATCAAACACGACAATGGTGTGTGTGTGTGTGTGTGTGTGTGTGTGTGTGTGTGTGTGTGTGTGTGTGTGTGTGTGTGTGTGTGTGTGTAGCCTATTCTTACTCTCAGAAAAGTCAGAGCCTGGTCCTGGGGAAGATAGAACAATGATGTCTACAACATACAACACTGCTCCACTATAACAACATGAATCATTAAATAAACAATGATGTCTACAACATACAACACTGCTCCACTATAACAACATGAATCATTATATAAACAATGATGTCTACAACATACAACACTGCTCCACTATAACAACATGAATCATTAAATGAACAATGATGTCTACAACATACAACACTGCTCCACTATAACAACATGAATCATTAAATAAACAATGATGTCTACAACATACAACACTGCTCCACTATAACAACATGAATCATTAAATAAACAATGATGTCTACAACATACAACACTGCTCCACTATAACAACATGAATCATTAAATAAACAATGATGTCTACAACATACAACACTGCTCCACTATAACAACATGAATCATTATATAAACAATGATGTCTACAACATACAACACTGCTCCACTATAACAACATGAATCATTAAATAAACAATGATGTCTACAACATACAACACTGCTCCACTATAACAACATGAATCATTATATAAACAATGATGTCTACAACATACAACATGAATCATTAAATAAACAATGATGTCTACAACATACAACATGAATCATTAAATAAACAATGATGTCTACAACATACAACACTGCTCCACTATAGCAACATGAATCATTAAATAAACAATGATGTCTACAACATACAACACTGCTCCACTATAACAACATGAATCATTAAATAAACAATGATGTCTACAACATACAACACTGCTCCACTATAACAACATGAATCATTAAATAAACAATGATGTCTACAACATACAACACTGCTCCACTATAACAACATGAATCATTAAATAAACAATGATGTCTACAACATACAACATGAATAATTAAATAAACAATGATGTCTACAACATACAACATGAATAATTAAATAAACAATGATGTCTACAACATACAACATGAATCATTAAATAAACAATGATGTCTACAACATACAACACTGCTCCACTATAACAACATGAATCATTATATAAACAATGATGTCTACAACATACAACACTGCTCCACTATAACAACATGAATCATTAAATAAACAATGATGTCTACAACATACAACACTGCTCCACTATAACAACATGAATCATTATATAAACAATGATGTCTACAACATACAACATGAATCATTAAATAAACAATGATGTCTACAACATACAACATGAATAATTAAATAAACAATGATGTCTACAACATACAACACTGCTCCACTATAACAACATGAATCATTATATAAACAATGATGTCTACAACATACAACATGAATCATTAAATAAACAATGATGTCTACAACATACAACACTGCTCCACTATAACAACATGAATCATTAAATAAACAATGATGTCTACAACATACAACACTGCTCCACTATAACAACATGAATCATTATATAAACAATGATGTCTACAACATACAACACTGCTCCACTATAACAACATGAATCATTAAATAAACAATGATGTCTACAACATACAAATGAATAATTAAATAAACAATGATGTCTACAACATACAACACTGCTCCACTATAACAACATGAATCATTATATAAACAATGATGTCTACAACATACAACATGAATCATTAAATAAACAATGATGTCTACAACATACAACACTGCTCCACTATAGCAACATGAATCATTAAATAAACAATGATGTCTACAACATACAACATGAACATTAAATAAACTGCTCCACTATAACAACATGAATCATTAAATAAACAATGATGTCTACAACATACAACATGAATCATTATATAAACAATGATGTCTACAACATAAAACATGAATCATTATATAAACAATGATGTCTACAACATACAACATGAATCATTATATAAACAATGATGTCTACAACATACAACATGAATCATTAAATAAACAATGATGTCTACAACATACAACACTGCTCCACTATAACAACATGAATCATTAAATAAACAATGATGTCTACAACATACAACATGAATCATTAAATAAACAATGATGTCTACAACATACAACACTGCTCCACTATAGCAACATGAATCATAAATAAACAATGATGTCTACAAATACAACATGAATCATTAAATAAACAATGATGTCTACAACATACAACATGAATCATTAAATAAACAATGATGTCTACAACATACAACATGAATCATTATATAAACAATGATGTCTACAACATAAAACATGAATCATTATATAAACAATGATGTCTACAACATACAACATGAATCATTATATAAACAATGATGTCTACAACATACAACATGAATCATTATATAAACAATGATGTCTACAACATACAACATGAATCATTATATAAACAATGATGTCTACAACATACAACATGAATCATTAAATAAACAATGATGTCTACAACATACAACACTGCTCCACTATAACAACATGAATCATTAAATAAACAATGATGTCTACAACATACAACACTGCTCCACTATAACAACATGAATCATTAAATAAACAATGATGTCTACAACATACAACATGAATCATTAAATAAACAATGATGTCTACAACATACAACACTGCTCCACTATAACAACATGAATCATTAAATAAACAATGATGTCTACAACATACAACACTGCTCCACTATAACAACATGAATCATTATATAAACAATGATGTCTACAACATACAACACTGCTCCACTATAACAACATGAATCATTAAATAAACAATGATGTCTACAACATACAACACTGCTCCACTATAGCAACATGAATCATTAAATAAACAATGATGTCTACAACATACAACACTGCTCCACTATAGCAACATGAATCATTAAATAAACAATGATGTCTACAACATACAACACTGCTCCACTATAACAACATGAATCATTAAATAAACAATGATGTCTACAACATACAACACTGCTCCACTATAGCAACATGAATCATTATATAAACAATGATGTCTACAACATAAAACATGAATCATTATATAAACAATGATGTCTACAACATACAACATGAATCATTATATAAACAATGATGTCTACAACATACAACATGAATCATTAAATAAACAATGATGTCTACAACATACAACACTGCTCCACTATAACAACATGAATCATTATATAAACAATGATGTCTACAACATAAAACATGAATCATTATATAAACAATGATGTCTACAACATACAACATGAATCATTATATAAACAATGATGTCTACAACATACAACACTGCTCCACTATAACAACATGAATCATTAAATAAACAATGATGTCTACAACATACAACATGAATCATTAAATAAACAATGATGTCTACAACATACAACATGAATCATTAAATAAACAATGATGTCTACAACATACAACACTGCTCCACTATAACAACATGAATCATTAAATAAACAATGATGTCTACAACATACACCATGAATCATTAAATAAACAATGATGTCTACAACATACAACATGAATCATTAAATAAACAATGATGTCTACAACATACAACACTGCTCCACTATAACAACATGAATCATTAAATAAACAATGATGTCTACAACATACAACACTGCTCCACTATAACAACATGAATCATTAAATAAACAATGATGTCTACAACATACAACACTGCTCCACTATAACAACATGAATCATTAAATAAACAATGATGTCTACAACATACAACATGAATCATTAAATAAACAATGATGTCTACAACATACAACACTGCTCCACTATAGCAACATGAATCATTAAATAAACAATGATGTCTACAACATACAACATGAATCATTAAATAAACAATGATGTCTACAACATACAACACTGCTCCACTATAGCAACATGAATCATTAAATAAACAATGATGTCTACAACATACAACATGAATCATTAAATAAACAATGATGTCTACAACATACAACACTGCTCCACTATAACAACATGAATCATTAAATAAACAATGATGTCTACAACATACAACATGAATCATTAAATAAACAATGATGTCTACAACATACAACATGAATCATTAAATAAACAATGATGTCTACAACATACAACATGAATCATTAAATAAACAATGATGTCTACAACATACAACATGAATCATTAAATAAACAATGATGTCTACAACATACAACATGAATCATTAAATAAACAATGATGTCTACAACATACAACACTGCTCCACTATAGCAACATGAATCATTAAATAAACAATGATGTCTACAACATACAACATGAATCATTAAATAAACAATGATGTCTACAACATACAACACTGCTCCACTATAACAACATGAATCATTAAATAAACAATGATGTCTACAACATACAACATGAATCATTATATAAACAATGATGTCTACAACATACAACACTGCTCCACTATAACAACATGAATCATTAAATAAACAATGATGTCTACAACATACAACACTGCTCCACTATAACAACATGAATCATTATATAAACAATGATGTCTACAACATACAACACTGCTCCACTATAACAACATGAATCATTAAATAAACAATGATGTCTACAACATACAACATGAATCATTAAATAAACAATGATGTCTACAACATACAACACTGCTCCACTATGACAACATGAATCATTAAATAAACAATGATGTCTACAACATACAACACTGCTCCACTATAACAACATGAATCATTAAATAAACAATGATGTCTACAACATACAACACTGCTCCACTATAACAACATGAATCATTAAATAAACAATGATGTCTACAATATACAACACTGCTCCACTATAACAACATGAATCATTAAATAAACAATGATGTCTACAACATACAACACTGCTCCACTATAACAACATGAATCATTATATAAACAATGATGTCTACAATATACAACACTGCTCCACTATAACAACATTAATCATTATATAAACAATGATGTCTACAACATACAACACTGCTCCACTATAACAACATGAATCATTAAATAAACAATGATGTCTACAACATACAACATGAATCATTATATAAACAATGATGTCTACAACATACAACACTGCTCCACTATAACAACATGAATCATTATATAAACAATGATGTCTACAACATACAACACTGCTCCACTATAACAACATGAATCATTATATAAACAATGATGTCTACAACATACAACACTGCTCCACTATAACAACATGAATCATTAAATAAACAATGATGTCTACAACATACAACACTGCTCCACTATAACAACATGAATCATTAAATAAACAATGATGTCTACAACATACAACACTGCTCCACTATAACAACATGAATCATTAAATAAACAATGATGTCTACAACATACAACACTGCTCCACTATAACAACATGAATCATTATATAAACAATGATGTCTACAACATACAACACTGCTCCACTATAACAACATGAATCATTAAATAAACAATGATGTCTACAACATACAACATGAATCATTATATAAACAATGATGTCTACAACATACAACACTGCTCCACTATAACAACATGAATCATTATATAAACAATGATGTCTACAACATACAACACTGCTCCACTATAACAACATGAATCATTAAATAAACAATGATGTCTACAACATACAACACTGCTCCACTATAACAACATGAATCATTATATAAACAATGATGTCTACAATATACAACACTGCTCCACTATAACAACATGAATCATTATATAAACAATGATGTCTACAACATACAACACTGCTCCACTATAACAACATGAATCATTAAATAAACAATGATGTCTACAACATACAACACTGCTCCACTATAACAACATGAATCATTATATAAACAATGATGTCTACAATATACAACACTGCTCCACTATAACAACATGAATCATTATATAAACAATGATGTCTACAACATACAACATGAATCATTATATAAACAATGATGTCTACAACATACAACACTGCTCCACTATAACAACATGAATCATTAAATAAACAATGATGTCTACAACATACAACATGAATCATTAAATAAACAATGATGTCTACAACATACAACACTGCTCCACTATGACAACATGAATCATTAAATAAACAATGATGTCTACAACATACAACACTGCTCCACTATAACAACATGAATCATTAAATAAACAATGATGTCTACAACATACAACACTGCTCCACTATAGCAACATGAATCATTAAATAAACAATGATGTCTACAACATACAACACTGCTCCACTATAACAACATGAATCATTAAATAAACAATGATGTCTACAACATACAACATGAATCATTAAATAAACAATGATGTCTACAACATACAACACTGCTCCACTATAACAACATGAATCATTATATAAACAATGATGTCTACAATATACAACACTGCTCCACTATAACAACATTAATCATTATATAAACAATGATGTCTACAACATACAACACTGCTCCACTATAACAACATGAATCATTAAATAAACAATGATGTCTACAACATACAACATGAATCATTATATAAACAATGATGTCTACAACATACAACACTGCTCCACTATAACAACATGAATCATTATATAAACAATGATGTCTACAACATACAACACTGCTCCACTATAACAACATGAATCATTATATAAACAATGATGTCTACAACATACAACAATGCTCCACTATAACAACATGAATCATTAAATAAACAATGATGTCTACAACATACAACACTGCTCCACTATAACAACATGAATCATTAAATAAACAATGATGTCTACAACATACAACACTGCTCCACTATAACAACATGAATCATTAAATAAACAATGATGTCTACAACATACAACACTGCTCCACTATAACAACATGAATCATTAAATAAACAATGATGTCTACAACATACAACACTGCTCCACTATAACAACATGAATCATTATATAAACAATGATGTCTACAACATACAACACTGCTCCACTATAACAACATGAATCATTAAATAAACAATGATGTCTACAACATACAACATGAATCATGAATATAAATAAACAATGATGTCTACAACATACAACACTGCTCCACTATAACAACATGAATCATTATATAAACAATGATGTCTACAACATACAACACTGCTCCACTATAACAACATGAATCATTAAATAAACAATGATGTCTACAACATACAACACTGCTCCACTATAACAACATGAATCATTATATAAACAATGATGTCTACAATATACAACACTGCTCCACTATAACAACATGAATCATTATATAAACAATGATGTCTACAACATACAACACTGCTCCACTATAACAACATGAATCATTAAATAAACAATGATGTCTACAACATACAACACTGCTCCACTATAACAACATGAATCATTATATAAACAATGATGTCTACAATATACAACACTGCTCCACTATAACAACATGAATCATTATATAAACAATGATGTCTACAACATACAACATGAATCATTATATAAACAATGATGTCTACAACATACAACACTGCTCCACTATAACAACATGAATCATTAAATAAACAATGATGTCTACAACATACAACATGAATCATTAAATAAACAATGATGTCTACAACATACAACACTGCTCCACTATGACAACATGAATCATTAAATAAACAATGATGTCTACAACATACAACACTGCTCCACTATAACAACATGAATCATTATATAAACAATGATGTCTACAATATACAACACTGCTCCACTATAACAACATGAATCATTATATAAACAATGATGTCTACAACATACAACATGAATCATTATATAAACAATGATGTCTACAACATACAACACTGCTCCACTATAACAACATGAATCATTAAATAAACAATGATGTCTACAACATACAACATGAATCATTAAATAAACAATGATGTCTACAACATACAACACTGCTCCACTATGACAACATGAATCATTAAATAAACAATGATGTCTACAACATACAACACTGCTCCACTATAACAACATGAATCATTATATAAACAATGATGTCTACAACATACAACACTGCTCCACTATAACAACATGAATCATTATATAAACAATGATGTCTACAACATACAACACTGCTCCACTATAAAAACATGAATCATTAAATAAACAATGATGTCTACAACATACAACACTGCTCCACTATAAAAACATGAATCATTAAATAAACAAATGACCCACCTGAGAGACTCACCAGTGGGAATGTTTACAAGAGGAAATGCACACACACACACACACACACACACACACACACACACACACACACACACACACACACACACACACACACACACACACACACACACACACACACACACACACACACACACACACACACACACACACACACACACGATGAAGGAACTTAATCAGCTTTATAGAGACTTGAATTACATTTGAGTAAACAACACTAGGACACACACTGAATACATGATCTGTTTCCACAGAGAACCACTGTTAGAATGGACCCAAGAGACAAACACTTCTGTTTCCACAGAGAACCACTGTTAGAATGGACCCAAGAGACAAACACTTCTGTTTCCACAGAGAACCACTGTTAGAATGGACCCAAGAGACAAACACTTCTGTTTCCACAGAGAACCACTGTTAGAATGGACCCAAGAGACAAACACTTCTGTTTCCACAGAGAACCACTGTTAGAATGGACCCAAGAGACAAACACTTCTGTTTCCACAGAGAACCGCTGTTAGAATGGACCCAAGAGACAAACACTTCTGTTTCCACAGAGAACCGCTGTTAGAATGGACCCAAGATACAAACACTTCTGTTTCCACAGAGAACAACTGTTAGAATGGACCCAAGAGACAAACACTTCTGTTTCCACAGAGAACCACTGTTAGAATGGGCCCAAGAGACAAACACTTCTGTTTCCACAGAGAACAACTGTTAGAATGGACCCAAGAGACAAACACTTCTGTTTCCACAGAGAACCACTGTTAGAATGGACCCAAGAGACAAACACTTCTGTTTCCACAGAGAACCACTGTTAGAATGGGCCCAAGAGACAAACACTTCTGTTTCCACAGAGAACCACTGTTAGAATGGACCCAAGAGACAAACACTTCTGTTTCCACAGAGAACCACTGTTAGAATGGACCCAAGAGACAAACACTTCTGTTTCCACAGAGAACCGCTGTTAGAATGGACCCAAGAGACAAACACTTCTGTTTCCACAGAGAACCACTGTTAGAATGGACCCAAGAGACAAACACTTCTGTTTCCACAGAGAACCACTGTTAGAATGGGCCCAAGAGACAAACACTTCTGTTTCCACAGAGAACCACTGTTAGAATGGACCCAAGAGACAAACACTTCTGTTTCCACAGAGAACCACTGTTAGAATGGACCCAAGAGACAAACACTTCTGTTTCCACAGAGAACAACTGTTAGAATGGACCCAAGAGACAAACACTTCTGTTTCCACAGAGAACCGCTGTTAGAATGGACCCAAGAGACAAATACTTCTGTTTCCACAGAGAACCACTGTTAGAATGGACCCAAGAGAAAACACTTCTGTTTCCACAGAGAAAGTAATACATTATATCAGAATCAACAGTGGTGGTGGTGCATGACTGTTCAGATATTTGGGGATTTTGCACCTCAATGCTCTGGTGAATCCATACCCAGGATGAAGCATTAACTTAAAGACAGACAGACACATTGGGCAGAGGGGACACGACATAAACTCATGAATGGCTCCTGGGGTATTATTCACATAAAATAAGCTTGTTTACAAAGGGAAAACTAAGTACAGTCTCCTCTTCTCTTCTGTCTCCTGAAGACAGACCTTATTATAGCCAATCAAAAAACACTTCACCCACCTCAATGACCAATCAACAGACAGAGGTCATTTACATATATACACATATATCAGATCCCTATTACTGAGGCTAGAAACAGAAACTAATGGGAGAGAGAGGGGAATGAGGAGGAGGGAGAGAGAGAGGGAATGAGGAGGAGGAGGGAGAGAGGGAATGAGGAGGAGGAGGGAGAGAGGGGAGGGAGGAATGAGGAGGGAATGAGGAGGAGGAGAGAGGGAATGAGGAGGAGGAGGGAGAGAGGGAATGAGGAGGAGGGAGAGAGAGAGGGAATGAGGAGGAGGGAGAGAGAGAGGGAATGAGGAGGAGGGAGAGAGGGGGAATGAGGAGGAGGAGGGAGAGAGGGAATGGGGAGGAGGGAGAGAGAGAGGGAATAAGGAGGAGGAAGAGAGAGAGGGGAATGAGGAGGGAGGGAGAGAGAGGAAACGAGGAGGAGGGAGAGAGAGGGGAATGAGGAGGAGGGAGAGAGAGAGGGGAATGAGGAGGAGGGAGAGAGAGGAAATGAGGAGGAGGAGGGAGAGAGGGAATGAGGAGGAGGAGGGAGAGGGAATGAGGAGGAGGGAGAGAGAGAGAGAGGGAATGAGGAGGAGTGAGAGAGAGGGAATGAGGAGGAGGAGGGAGAGAGAGGGAATGAGGAGGAGGAGGGAGAGAGAGGGAATGAGGAGGAGGGAGAGAGAGAGGGAATGAGGAGGAGGAGGGAGAGAGAGAGGGAATGAGGAGGAGGGAGAGACTGAATGAGGAGGAGGGAGAGAGAGAGGGAATGGGGAGGAGGGAGAGAGAGAGGGAATGAGGAGGAGGAGTGAGAGAGAGAGGGAATGAGGAGGAGGAGTGAGAGAGAGAGGGAATGAGGAGGAGGAGGGAGAGAGAGAGGGAATGAGGAGGAGGAGGGAGAGAGAGAGGGAATGAGGAGGAGGAGGGAGAGAGAGAGGGAATGAGGAGGAGGGAGAGAGAGAGGGAATGAGGAGGAGGAGGGAGAGAGAGGGAATGAGGAGGAGGGAGAGAGAGAGGGAATGAGGAGGAGGAGGGAGAGAGAGAGGGAATGAGGAGGAGGAGGGAGAGAGAGAGGGAATGAGGAGGAGGAGGGAGAGAGAGAGGGAATGAGGAGGAGGAGGGAGAGAGAGAGGGAATGAGGAGGAGGAGGGAGAGAGAGAGGGAATGAGGAGGAGGGAGAGAGAGAGGGAATGAGGAGGAGGGAGAGAGAGAGGGAATGAGGAGGAGGGAGAGAGAGGGAATGAGGAGGAGGGAGAGAGAGAGGGAATGAGGAGGAGGGAGAGAGAGAGGGAATGAGGAGGAGGAGGGAGAGAGAGAGGGAATGAGGAGGAGGAGGGAGAGAGAGAGGGAATGAGGAGGAGGGAGAGAGAGGGAATGAGGAGGAGGGAGAGAGAGGGAATGAGGAGGAGGAGGGAGAGAGAGGGAATGAGGAGGAGGAGGGAGAGAGAGGGAATGAGGAGGAGGGAGAGAGAGGGAATGAGGAGGAGGGAGAGAGAGGGAATGAGGAGGAGGGAGAGAAGGGCTAAATTATTTAACACAAAAGGGGACATTTCATTGATTTGAAAGGTGGTGGTTTCTAAGCAACTGCATACACTAGCAAAACCGAGGAGTGAGCAGCCACCGGCCAACACACACGAGCAAGCACACACACACACAAAGACACAGCAGCTGTTCAGGTAGATAGAGGAGAGCAGAGAGGGAGAAAGAAAGAGAGAGTTACCTGGTTGAGTTTCTTCCATAGGTTGAGGACAGGAGAGAGGCCATTGGACCAGATCTCCCTGTCAAACTTTGATCCTGCTGCTACCGAGCGGCTCAGAATCCTCAGCTGGGAGATCACCTGGAGTGAGAGAGAGACAGAGAGACAGAGAGACAGACAGACAGACAGAGAGACAGACAGACAGACAAAGGGTGGAGGAGTTAATGCGTGTGGACAATGACCTTGACAGCTCAGCATAGTACATCAATCAGTCCATCCAGCCGTCCAATCATCGGACAGATAAAAAAAAACAGACCAGCAGAGAAGTTTATACTCTGATAGTAGAGATTTGGTTTCTGTTCTGAAGTGTGTGTGTGTGTGTGTGTGTGTGTGTGTGGTGCTCTGTGGAGATTAGAGGAATAGACTGTCTGATAAATGGGTTTAATTTGGTCTGGGTGAACTCTCCACCTACTTTCTCAGCCCCACTCAGGAGAGAGTCAGAGGATACACTCCTAGAAAAAAATATGCAACCTTAAAGGGTCTGCCTGTCTCCATAGGAGAACCCTTTGAAGAACCATTTTTGGTTGCAGGTAGAATGAAGAACTACCTGGAACCAAAATGGGTTCTACCTGGAACCAAAAAGGGTTATCCTATGGGGGGGGGGTTAATTAGTTTCTAGATTAATTAGTTCTAGACTAGGGAGTCCCAGACTAAAGTAAGGACTAACCAGTTCATCTTTGTTCAGCCTAATTAAAAACCTGGGACACTGACACATAAGCATTTTGTGTTATGTTCCAGATGTCAAAAAGCTCAAGCTGATCAGTACTTGTAGGAAAGGCCCTTTCCCGAAGAGAGTCACATAAAAGCCTTGGTTAAAGCAAACAAATGGCAGCTGTATTTGACTTGTACAGTGTCAGTATACAGAGCCTTCGGAAAGTTCTCAGACCCCTTGACTTGTACAGAGCCTTCGGAAAGTTCTCAGACCCCTTGACTTGTACAGAGCCTTCGGAAAGTTCTCAGACCCCTTGACTTGTACAGAGCCTTCGGAAAGTTCTCAGACCCCTTGACTTGTACAGAGCCTTCGGAAAGTTCTCAGACCCCTTGACTTATACAGAGCCTTCGGAAGGTTCTCAGACCCCTTGACTTGTACAGAGCCTTCGGAAAGTTCTCAGACCCCTTGACTTGTACAGAGCCTTCGGAAAGTTCTCAGACCCCTTGACTTATACAGAGCCTTCGGAAGGTTCTCAGACCCCTTGACTTGTACAGAGCCTTCGGAAGGTTCTCAGACCCCTTGACTTGTACAGAGCCTTCGGAAGGTTCTCAGACCCCTTGACTTGTACAGAGCCTTCGGAAGGTTCTCAGACCCCTTGACTTGTACAGAGCCTTCGGAAAGTTCTCAGACCCCTTGACTTGTACAGAGCCTTCGGAAAGTTCTCAGACCCCTTGACTTGTACAGAGCCTTCGGAAGGTTCTCAGACCCCTTGACTTGTACAGAGCCTTCGGAAAGGTTCTCAGACCCCTTGACTTGTACAGAGCCTTCGGAAGGTTCTCAGACCCCTTGACTTGTACAGAGCCTTCGGAATGTTCTCAGACCCCTTGACTTGTACAGAGCCTTCGGAAAGTTCTCAGACCCCTTGACTTGTACAGAGCCTTCGGAAAGT
Organism: Oncorhynchus keta; assembly: GCF_023373465.1. NCBI lineage: Eukaryota > Metazoa > Chordata > Actinopteri > Salmoniformes > Salmonidae > Oncorhynchus > Oncorhynchus keta. The sequence goes on along the minus strand of NC_068421.1, from coordinate 12,488,251 downwards.
TCTCAGACCCCTTGACTTGTACAGAGCCTTCGGAAAGTTCTCAGACCCCTTGACTTGTACAGAGCCTTCGGAAAGGTTCTCAGACCCCTTGACTTGTACAGAGCCTTTGGAAAGTTCTCAGACCCCTTGACTTGTACAGAGCCTTGGAAAGTTCTCAGACCCCTTGACTTGTACAGAGCCTTCGGAAAGTTCTCAGACCCCTTGACTTGTACAGAGCCTTCGGAAAGTTCTCAGACCCCTTGACTTGTACAGAGCCTTCGGAAGGTTCTCAGACCCCTTGACTTATACAGAGCCTTCGGAAAGTTCTCAGACCCCTTGACTTGTACAGAGCCTTCGGAAAGTTCTCAGACCCCTTGACTTGTACAGAGCCTTCGGAATGTTCTCAGACCCCTTGACTTGTACAGAGCCTTCGGAAAGTTCTCAGACCCCTTGACTTGTACAGAGCCTTCGGAAAGTTCTCAGACCCCTTGACTTGTACAGAGCCTTCGGAAAGTTCTCAGACCCCTTGACTTGTACAGAGCCTTCGGAAGGTTCTCAGACCCCTTGACTTGTACAGAGCCTTCGGAAAGTTCTCAGACCCCTTGACTTGTACAGAGCCTTCGGAAAGTTCTCAGACCCCTTGACTTGTACAGAGCCTTCGGAAAGTTCTCAGACCCCTTGACTTGTACAGAGCCTTCGGAAAGTTCTCAGACCCCTTGACTTGTACAGAGCCTTCGGAAAGTTCTCAGACCCCTTGACTTGTACAGAGCCTTCGGAAGGTTCTCAGACCCCTTGACTTGTACAGAGCCTTCGGAAAGTTCTCAGACCCCTTGACTTGTACAGAGCCTTCGGAAAGTTCTCAGACCCCTTGACTTGTACAGAGCCTTCGGAAAGTTCTCAGACCCCTTGACTTGTACAGAGCCTTCGGAAAGTTCTCAGACCCCTTGACTTGTACAGAGCCTTCGGAAGGTTCTCAGACCCCTTGACTTGTACAGAGCCTTCGGAAGGTTCTCAGACCCCTTGACTTGTACAGAGCCTTCGGAAAGTTCTCAGACCCCTTGACTTGTACAGAGCCTTCGGAAGGTTCTCAGACCCCTTGACTTATACAGAGCCTTCGGAAAGTTCTCAGACCCCTTGACTTGTTCCACATTTTGTTACGTTACAGCCTTATTCAAAAATGGATGAAATAGTTTCCCCCCCTCATCAGTCTATACACAATACCCCATAATGACAAAGTATAAACAGGTTATTAGAAATTATTATATTTACATAAGTATTCAGACCCTTTACTCAGTACTTTGTTGAATCACCGTTGGCAGCGATTACAGCCTTGACTCTTGGGTATGACGCTACAGGCTTGGCACACCTGTATTTGGGGAGTTTCTCCCATTCTTCTCTGCAGATCCTCTCAAGCTCTGTCAGGTTGGATGGGGAGCGTCGCTGCTCAGCTATTTTAAGGTTTCCAGAGATGTTAGATCGGGATAAAGAGACTTGTCCTGAAGCCACTCCTGCGCTGTGTCTTGGCTGTGTGCCCGTTGTCCTGTTGGAAGGAGAATCTTCGCCCCAGTCTGAGCGCTCTGGAACAGGTTTTCATCAAGGATCTCTCTGTACTTTGCTCCATTCATCTTTCCCTCCATCCTGATCCAGTCCCTGCAGCTGAAAAAGATCCCCACAGCATGATGCTGCCACCTCCATGCTTCACCATAGGGATGGTGCCAGGTTTCCTCCAGACGTGATGCTTGGCATTCAAGCTAAAGAGTTTAATCCTGGTTTCATCAGACCAGAGAATTTTGTTTCTCATGGTCTGAGAGTCTTTAGGTGCCTTGTGGCAAACTCCAAGCTGTCTGGCATGTGCCTTTTACTGAGGAGTGGCTTCCGTCTGGCCACTCTAACATAAAGTCCTGATTGGTGGAGTGCTGCAGGGATGGTTGTCCTTCTAGAAGGTTCTCCCATCTCCACAGAGGAACTCTAGAGCTCTGTCAGAGTGACCATCAGGTTCTTGGTCACCTCCCTGACCAAGGCGCTTCTCCAGTGATTGCTCAGTTTGTCCAGGCGGCCAGATCTAGGAAGAGTCTTGGTGTTTCCAAACTTCTTCCATTTAAGAATGATGGAGGCCACTGTGTTCTTGGGGACCTTCAATCCAGCAGAAATGTTTTGGTACTCTTCCCCAGATCTGTGCCTTGACACAATCCTGTCTCGGAGCTCTACGGACAATTCCTTCGACCTCATGCCTTGGTTTTTGCTCTGACATTCACTGTCAACTGTAGGACCTTATATAGACAGGATTTTCCCTTTCCAAATCATGACCAATCAAATGAATTTACCACAGGTGGCCTCCAATCAAGTTGTAGAAACATCTCAAGGATGATTAATGGAAACAGGATGCACCTGAGCTCAATTTCGAGTCTCACAGCAAAGGTGTTGAATAATTTTATTGTTAATACATTTCTAAACATTCCTAAGAACTTGTTTTCACTTTGTCATTGAGGGGTATTGTGTGTAGATTGCTGTGTTTTTTATTTTATTCAATCCATTTTAGAATAAGGCTAAACCTAACAAAACATGGAAAAAGTCAAGGGGTCTGAATACTTTCCAAAGGCACTGTAGATAAAGAAACGATCATGGCAATTGATTTAATCAACATTATTCCGTGGGTTTCTCCTGTCTGGAATTGCTGGTGCTCTTTGGTCATTATTATCAGGTTCAGTTTAAGCCTCCACTTAGCTCTAGATTAGCTCTTATAGTCCTTCTGGAAATCAGACTTTTTAAATCTAGACCAGGGCAAGTCTGAAACCATTTTAAACCATGTCTGAGAAATGCAATTTCAGTTAGTCTAGTTTAAAAGTTCAATTTAGTCTAATATTAAGCTTAATCTGATTCCGCAAAACCGCCCCGTAATTTGAATAAATAATAGTTGATCTGGGGGGATGTAGCCTAGGCCTACTGATTGTATGAATGTGTGTTTGGAATGGGCTATTTCTTTCTTGACAAGCGCACCAATAGAATAGGTCAACTTATCTACTATGGGGGATAGTATATTGACGTAGGCTAGTGATAATGTTCTTTACTCACGTTTCAGGTTTATAATGTCACATTTAAGTATAGCGAAATGCCTTTCTCAGTAACTCAAAACACAACAATAAAAAATGGAAATATGGACATCTTCAACGTGCATTAGAATTTGGTAAGACTTGCATGTTGTGTTAATATGAATGACCATCATGTAAATGTGATTTCTGTGTTTCTGAGCACTAATCAGGTTGTGTTAATATGAATGACCATCATGTAAATGTGATTTCTGTGTTTCTGAGCACTAATCAGGTTGTGTTAATATGAATGACCATCATGTAAATGTGATTTCTGTGTTTATGAGCACTAATCAGGTTGTGTTAATATGAATGACCATCATGTAAATGTGATTTCTGTGTTTCTGAGCACTAATCAGGTTGTGTTAATATGAATGACCATCATGTAAATGACTGAGCATAATCAGGTTGTGTTAATATGAATGACCATCATGTAAATGTGATTTCTGTGTTTCTGAGCACTAATCAGGTTGTGTTAATATGAATGACCATCATGTAAATGTGATTTGTGTGTTTCTGAGCACTAATCAGGTTGTGTTAATATGAATGACCATCATGTAAATGTGATTTGTGTGTTTCTGAGCACTAATCAGGTTGTGCACCCAATGCATATGGGTCCGGTAAATTAAAATGCTGCTGGTCAAATGTCCAGCACCACATTAGATAGACAGACAAGACAGACACAGACAGAGACAGACAGGCAAACAGATGCCAAAAACCTCAATTTGATCAGTACTAGTGGGGAAGGAGTGATGGGCCTTCTCTGAAGAGACTTAGGGTATTGTGGGGAGATTGATGAGCAAATGTTTTTATTTAATCCATTTTAGAATAACGCTGGAAATAAACTAAATGTGGAAAAAGTCAAGGGGTCTGAACACTTTCCAAACGAACTGTATACATAAAGCATACTAGTTATATAAATCAGACTAGTTATATAGATCAGACTAGCTATATAGATCAGACTAGTTATATAGATCAGACTAGTTATATAGATCAGACTAGTTATATAGATCAGACTAGTTATATAGATCAGACTAGTTATATAGAGCAGACTAGTTATATTCATACATAAAGCATACTAGTTATATAGATCAGACTAGCTATATAGATCAGACTAGTTATATAGATCAGACTAGTTATATAGATCAGACTAGTTATATAGAGCAGACTAGTTATATTCATACATAAAGCATACTAGTTATATAGATCAGACTAGCTATATAGATCAGACTAGTTATATAGATCAGACTAGTTATATAGATCAGACTAGTTATATAGAGCAGACTAGTTATATAGATCAGACTAGCTATATAGAGCAGACTAGTTATATAGATCAGACTAGTTATATAGATCAGACTAGTTATATAGATCAGACTAGTTATATAGAGCAGACTAGTTATATAGATCAGACTAGTTATATAGATCAGACTAGTTATATAGATCAGACTAGTTATATAGATCAGACTAGTTATATAGATCAGACTAGTTATATAGAGCAGACTAGTTATATAGATCAGACTAGCTATATAGAGCAGACTAGTTATATAGATCAGACTAGCTATATAGAGCAGACTAGTTATATAGATCAGACTAGTTATATAGAGCAGACTAGTTATATAGATCAGACTAGCTATATAGAGCAGACTAGTTATATAGATCAGACTAGCTATATAGAGCAGACTAGTTATATAGATCAGACTAGTTATATAGAGCAGACTAGTTATATTCATACATAAAGCATACTAGTTATATAGATCAGACTAGTTATATAGATCAGACTAGTTATATAGATCAGACTAGTTATATGGAGCAGACTAGTTATATAGATCAGACTAGTTATATAGAGCAGACTAGTTATATTCATACATAAAGCATACTAGTTATATAGATCAGACTAGTTATATAGATCAGACTAGTTATATAGATCAGACTAGCTATATAGAGCAGACTAGTTATATAGATCAGACTAGTTATATAGAGCAGACTAGTTATATAGATCAGACTAGTTATATAGAGCAGACTAGTTATATAGATCAGACTAGCTATATAGAGCAGACTAGTTATATAGAGCAGACTATCTATATAGAGCAGACTAGTTATATAGAGCATACTAGTTATATAGAGCAGACTAGTTATATTCATACATAAAGCATACTAGTTATATAGATCAGACTAGCTATATAGAGCAGACTAGTTATATAGATCAGACTAGTTATATAGAGCAGACTAGTTATATTCATACATAAAGCATACTAGTTATATAGATCAGACTAGTTATATAGATTAGACTAGCTATATAGAGCAGACTAGTTATATAGATCAGACTAGTTATATAGAGCAGACTAGTTATATTCATACATAAAGCATACTAGTTATATAGATCAGACTAGCTATATAGAGCAGACTAGTTATATAGATCAGACTAGTTATATAGATCAGACTAGTTATATAGATCAGACTAGTTATATAGATCAGACTAGTTATATAGAGCAGACTAGTTATATAGATCAGACTAGTTATATAGATCAGACTAGTTATATAGAGCAGACTAGTTATATAGATCAGACTAGATATATAGAGCAGACTAGCTATATAGAGCAGACTAGTTATATAGATCAGACTAGTTATATAGATCAGACTAGTTATATAGAGCAGACTAGTTATATAGATCAGACTAGTTATATAGAGCAGACTAGTTACATAAAGCAGACTAGTTATATAGATCAGACTAGTTATATAGAGCAGACTAGTTATATAGATCAGACTAGTTATATAGAGAAGACTAGTTATATAGAGCAGACTAGTTATATAGAGTAGACTAGTTATATTCATACATAAAGCATACTAGTTATATAGAGCAGACTAGTTATATAGAGCAGACTAGTTATATAGAGCATACTAGTTATATAGAGCAGACTAGTTATATAGAGCATACTAGTTATATAGAGCAGACTATCTATATAGAGCAGACTAGTTATATAGAGCATACTAGTTATATTCATACATAAAGCATACTAGTTATATAGATCAGACTAGTTATATAGAGAAGACTAGTTACATAAAGCATACTAGTTATATAGAGCAGACTAGTTATATAGAGCATACTAGTTATATAGAGCAGACTAGTTAAATAGAGCATACTAGTTATATAGAGCAGACTAGTTATATAGAGCAGACTAGTTATATAGAGCAGACTAGTTAAAAAGAGCAGACTAGTTATATAGAGAAGAATAGTTAAAAAGAGCAGACTAGTTATATAGAGCAGACTAGTTATATTCATACATAAAGCATACTAGTTATATAGAGCAGACTAGCTATATAGAGCAGACTAGTTATATAGAGAAGACTAGTTAAAAATAGCAGACTAGTTATATAGAGCAGACTAGTTATATAGAGCAGACTAGTTATATAGAGCAGACTAGTTATATAGAGAAGACTAGTTAAAAAGAGCAGACTAGTTATATAGAGCAGACTAGTTATATTCATACATAAAGCATACTAGTTATATAGATCAGACTAGTTATATAGCGCAGACTAGTTATATAGAGCAGACTCAAGTCTCCGTATAAATGCACCTGCACTGTGATAGTCTCAGAGGTCCGTTAAAAGCACAGAGAGCATCATGAGGAACAAGGAACACACCAGGTAGGTCCGAGATACTGTTGTGAAGAAGTTTAAAGCCGGATTTGGATACAAAAAGATTTCCCAAGATTTAAACATCCCAAGGAGCACTGTGCAAGCGATAATATTGAAATGGAAGGAGTATCAGACTACTGCAAATCTACCAAGACCTGGCCGTCCCTCTAAACTTTCAGCTCATACAAGGAGAAGACTGATCAGAGATGCAGCCAAGAGGCCCATGATCACTCTGGATGAACTACAGAGATCTACAGCTGAGGTGGGAGACTCTGTCCATAGGACAACAATCAGTCGTATATTGCACAAATCTGGCCTTTATGGAAGAGTGGCAAGAAGAAAGCCATTTCTTAAAGACATCCATAAAAAGTGTCGTTTAAAGTTTGCCACAAGCCACCTGGGAGACACACCAAACATGTGGAAGAAGGTGCTCTGGTCAGATGAAACCAAAATTGAACTTTTTGGCAACAATGCAAAACGTTATGTTTGGCGTAAAATCCCCACTGTCAAACATGGTGGTGGCAGCATCATGGTTTGGGCCTGCTTTTCTTCAGCAGGGACAGGGAAGATGGTTAAAATTGATAGGAAGATGGATGGAGCCAAATACAGGACCATTCTGGAAGAAAACCTGATGGAGTCTGCAAAAGACCTGAGACTGGGACGGAGATTTGTCTTCCAACAAGACAATGATCCAAAACATAAAGCAAAATCTACAATGGAATGGTTCAAAAATAAACATATCCAGGTGTTAGAATGGCCAAGTCAAAGTCCAGACCTGAATCCAATTGAGAATCTGTGGAAAGAACTGAAAACTGCTGTTCACAAATGCTCTCCATCCAACCTCACTGAGCTCGAGCTGTTTTGCAAGGAGGAATGGGAAAAAAATTCAAAAAGTCTCGATGTGCAAAACTGATAGAGACATACCCCAAGCAACTAACCGCTGTAATCACAGCAAAAGGTGGCGCTACAAAGTATTAACTTAAGGGGGCTGAATAATTTTGCACGGCCAATTTCTCAGTTTTTGATTTGTTAAAAAAGTTTGAAATATCCAATAAATGTCGTTCCACTTCATGATTGTGTCCCACTTGTTGTTGATTCTTCACAAAAAAAATACAGTTTTATATCTTTATGTTTGAAGCCTGAAATGTGGCAAAAGGTCGCAAAGTTCAAGGGGGCCGAATACTTTCGCAAGGCACTGTATACTGTAGACTAGTTATATTGATCATTCGAACATACCAGTTATATTGATATATAGAGCAGACAAGTTATATTCACATACAGGTATAGAGCAGACTAGTTATATTCACATACAGGTATAGAGCAGACTAGTTATATTCACATACAGGAATAGAGCAGACTAGTTATACAGAGCAGACTAGTTATATTCACATACAGGTATAGAGCAGACTAGTTATATTCACATACAGGTATAGAGCAGACTAGTTATATTCACATACAGGAATAGAGCAGACTAGTTATACAGAGCAGACTAGTTATATTCACATACAGGTATAGAGCAGACTAGTTATATTCACATACAGGTATAGAGCAGACTAGTTATTCAGAGCAGACTAGTTATATTCACATACAGGTATAGAGCAGACTAGTTATATTCACATACAGGAATAGAGCAGACTAGTTATATTCACATACAGGTATAGAGCAGACTAGTTATTCAGAGCAGACTAGTTATATTCACATACAGGAATAGAGCAGACTAGTTATATTCACATACAGGAATAGAGCAGACTAGTTATTCAGAGCAGACTAGTTATATTCACATACAGGAATAGAGCAGACTAGTTATATTCACATACAGGTATAGAGCAGACTAGTTATTCAGAGCAGACTAGTTATATTCACATACAGGAATAGAGCAGACTAGTTATATTCACATACAGGTATAGAGCAGACTAGTTATACAGAGCAGACTAGTTATTCAGAGCAGACTAGTTATATTCACATACAGGTATAGAGCAGACTAGTTATATTCACATACAGGTATAGAGCAGACTAGTTATATTCACATACAGGAATAGAGCAGACTAGTTATTCAGAGCAGACTAGTTATATTCACATACAGGAATAGAGCAGACTAGTTATATTCACATACAGGAATAGAGCAGACTAGTTATTCAGAGCAGACTAGTTATATTCACATACAGGAATAGAGCAGACTAGTTATATTCACATACAGGTATAGAGCAGACTAGTTATACAGAGCAGACTAGTTATACAGAGCAGACTAGTTATATTCACATACAGGAATATAGCAGACTAGTTATATTCACATACAGGAATAGAGCAGACTAGTTATTCAGAGCAGACTAGTTATATTCACATACAGGTATAGAGCAGACTAGTTATTCAGAGCAGACTAGTTATATTCACATACAGGAATAGAGCAGACTAGTTATTCAGAGCAGACTAGTTATATTCACATACAGGTATGGAGCAGACTAGTTATTCAGAGCAGACTAGTTATTCAGAGCAGACTAGTTATATTCACATACAGGTATAGAGCAGACTAGTTATACAGAGCAGACTAGTTATATTCACATACAGGTATAGAGCAGACTAGTTATATTCACATACAGGTATAGAGCAGACTAGTTATTCAGAGCAGACTAGTTATATTCACATACAGGTATAGAGCAGACTAGTTATTCAGAGCAGACTAGTTATATTCACATACAGGTATAGAGCAGACTAGTTATCCAGAGAAGACTAGTTATATTCACATACAGGTATAGAGCAGACTAGTTATTCAGAGCAGACTAGTTATATTCACATACAGGAATAGAGCAGACTAGTTATATTCACATACAGGTATAGAGCAGACTAGTTATACAGAGCAGACTAGTTATATTCACATACAGGAATAGAGCAGACTAGTTATATTCACATACAGGTATAGAGCAGACTAGTTATTCAGAGCAGACTAGTTATATTCACATACAGGTATAGGGCAGACTAGTTATATTCACATACAGGTATAGAGCAGACTAGTTATTCAGAGCAGACTAGTTATATTCACATACAGGTATAGAGCAGACTAGTTATACAGAGCAGACTAGTTATATTCACATACAGGTATAGAGCAGACTAGTCATTCAGAGCAGACTAGTTATTCAGAGCAGACTAGTTATATTCACATACAGGTATAGAGCAGACTAGTTATACAGAGCAGACTAGTTATATTCACATACAGGAATAGAGCAGACTAGTTATATTCACATACAGGAATAGAGCAGACTAGTTATATTCACATACAGGTATAGAGCAGACTAGTTATTCAGAGCAGACTAGTTATATTCACATACAGGTATAGAGCAGACTAGTTATTCAGAGCAGACTAGTTATTCAGAGCAGCCAAGTTATATTCACATACAGGTATAGAGCAGACTAGTTATACAGAGCAGACTAGTTATATTCACATACAGGTATAGAGCAGACTAGTTATACAGAGCAGACTAGTTATATTCACATACAGGTATAGAGCAGACTAGTTATACAGAGCAGACTAGTTATATTCACATACAGGTATAGAGCAGACTAGTTATTCAGAGCAGACTAGTTATTCAGAGCAGACTAGTTATATTCACATACAGGTATAGAGCAGACTAGTTATTCAGAGCAGACTAGTTATTCAGAGCAGACTAGTTATATTCACATACAGGTATAGAGCAGACTAGTTATACAGAGCAGACTAGTTATATTCACATACAGGAATAGAGCAGACTAGTTATATTCACATACAGGAATAGAGCAGACTAGTTATATTCACATACAGGTATAGAGCAGACTAGTTATATTCACATACAGGTATAGAGCAGACTAGTTATTCAGAGCAGACTAGTTATATTCACATACAGGTATAGAGCAGACTAGTTATACAGAGCAGACTAGTTATATTCACATACAGGTATAGAGCAGACTAGTTATATTCACATACAGGTATAGAGCAGACTAGTTATTCAGAGCAGACTAGTTATATTCACATACAGGTATAGAGCAGACTAGTTATATTCACATACAGGTATAGAGCAGACTAGTTATTCAGAGCAGACTAGTTATACAGAACAGACTAGTTATATTCACATACAGGAATAGAGCAGACTAGTTATATTCACATACAGGAATAGAGCAGACTAGTTATATTCACATACAGGTATAGAGCAGACTAGTTATATTCACATACAGGTATAGAGCAGACTAGTTATATTCACATACAGGTACAGAGCAGACTAGTTATTCAGAGCAGACTAGTTATATTCACATACAGGTATAGAGCAGACTAGTTATATTCACATACAGGTAGAGAGCAGACGAGTTATTCAGAACAGACTAGTTATATTCACATACAGGTATAGAGCAGACTAGTTATACAGAGCAGACTAGTTATATTCACATACAGGTATAGAGCAGACTAGTTATACAGAGCAGACTAGTTATATTCACATACAGGTATAGAGATGAGCAGTTCATGTACCCTCCAGCTCCCTTCTAGGCTCATCCACATCAACTATTAAACCGTCTCCCCTGTGTCCCGCTGACAGACCACACAGCAAATGGCCTCCAGCACAGAGAGAAGAGAAAGAGAGTGTTTGTGTGTTTGCATGCGCGTTTGTGTGTGTCCTGGTTACAGCCCACACTTCCCTGGCTTTGACAGAGGTCCTGGGAGTGAACAAGAGGTCAGAGAGCATCGCTATGAGAATTGAACGGGATCTGCATGACAGAGACAAACGACACTAGCGAGAGAGAGAGAGAGAGAGAGAGAGAGAGAGAGAGAGAGAGAGAGCTCAGTAAACCTGCACATGTCCTCTATGCCATTGTTATTGTCCATTGAATTGTCATTTTTACCCGTGATTATTGTTGTTACTGATTGTCCCCTTGCCAATCTTGATTATTAATATTTGAATTATGTTAAAATTTTGAATGTATCACTTAATCTCCAAAGTATGTTTTGGCAACGTGTACATTGATACATCATGCCAATTAAATTGAAATGAGAGAGAGGTACAGTAGATCAAATAATGGTTAATAGATTGATAGTTTGATAGTGTTAGCGTTAGTAATAGTATTGGTGATAGTGATAGTGTTTGTGATATTATTAGTGATAGTGTGTTAGTGACAGTATTAGTGACAGCATTAGTGACAGCATTAGCGACAGTATTAGTGACAGCATTAGTGACAGCATTAGCGACAGTATTAGTGACAGCATTAGTGACAGCATTAGTGACAGCATTAGCGACAGTATTAGTGACAGCATTAGTGACAGCATTAGCGACAGTATTAGTGACAGCATTAGTGACAGCATTAGTGACAGCATTAGCGGCAGTATGTTAGAGACCGTGTGTTAGTGACAGTGTGTTAGTGAGCATTAGCGACAGTATTAGTGACAGCATTAGCGACAGTATTAGTGACAGAATTAGCGACAGTATTAGTGACAGCATTAGCGACAGTATTAGTGACAGCATTAGCGACAGTATTAGTGACAGCATTAGCGACAGTATTAGTGACAGCATTAGTGACAGCATTAGCGACAGTATTAGTGACAGCATTAGTGACAGCATTAGCGGCAGTATGTTAGAGACCGTGTGTTAGTGACAGTGTGTTCGTGATAGCATTACTGATAGTGTTAATGATAGTATTAGTGGTAGTTTTAGTGATAGTGTTAGTGATATTATTAGTGATAGTATTAGTGATAGTGATATTATTAATGCTATTATTAGTGATGTTATTAGTGATAGTATTAGCGACATTATTAGCAATAGTGATATTATTAGTGATAGTATTAGTGATATTATTAGTGATAGTGATATTAGTGATAGTGATATTATTAGTGATAGTGATAGTATTAGTGATAGTATTAGTGATAGTATTAGTGATAGTGATATTATTAGTGATACTGATATTATTCGTGATAGTATTCGAGATATTAGTAGTGATAGTATTACTTATCTTATTATTTATATTATTAGTGATATTATTAGTGATAGTGATATTATTAGTGCTAGTATTTGTGATATTATTAGTGATAGTATTAGTGATAGTGATAGTATTAGTGGTAGTATTCATGATATTAGTAGTGATAGTATTAGTGATCTTATTATTTATATTATTAGTGATAGTATTCGTGATATTATTAGTGATATTATTAGTGATAGTGATATTATTAGTGACATTATTAGTGATAGCGTTAGTGAGAGTTGCAGTTGTTAATGACAACTTGTTCTCAAACTGGCCTTAAAGTGTTTAAATAAAGGTGAAATAAAAAAATAAAAGTGATAGTGTTATTGTGGAAGTGATAGTGTGTTCCACCTCACAGCTCATAACTACTGTCACTGCCCTTAGCACCTACACACATAACTACTGTCACTGCCCTTAGCACCTACACACATAACTACTGTCACTGCCCTTAGCACCTACACACATAACTACTGTCACTGCCCTTAGCACCTACACACATAACTACTGTCACTGCCCTTAGCACCTACACACATAACTACTGTCACTGCCCTTAGCACCTACACACATAACTACTGTCACTGCCCTTAGCACCTACACACATAACTACTGTCACTGCCCTTAGCACATACACACATAACTACTGTCACTGCCCTTAGCACCTACACACATAACTACTGTCACTGCCCTTAGCACCTACACACATAACTACTGTCACTGCCCTTAGCACCTACACACATAACTACTGTCACTGCCCTTAGCACCTACACACATAACTACTGTCACTGCCCTTAGCACCTACACACATAACTACTGTCACTGCCCTTAGCACCTACACACATAACTACTGTCACTGCCCTTAGCACCTACACACATAACTACTGTCACTGCCCTTAGCACCTACACACATAACTACTGTCACTGCCCTTAGCACCTACACACATAACTACTGTCACTGCCCTTAGCACCTACACACATAACTACTGTCACTGCCCTTAGCACCTACACACATAACTACTGTCACTGCCCTTAGCACCTACACACATAACTACTGTCACTGCCCTTAGCACCTACACACATAACTACTGTCACTGCCCTTAGCACCTACACACATAACTACTGTCACTGCCCTTAGCACCTACACACATAACTACTGTCACTGCCCTTAGCACCTACACACATAACTACTGTCACTGCCCTTAGCACCTACACACATAACTACTGTCACTGCCCTTAGCACCTACACACATAACTACTGTCACTGCCCTTAGCACCTACACACATAACTACTGTCACTGCCCTTAGCACCTACACACATAACTACTGTCACTGCCCTTAGCACCTACACACATAACTACTGTCACTGCCCTTAGCACCTACACACATAACTACTGTCACTGCCCTTAGCACCTACACACATAACTACTGTCACTGCCCTTAGCACCTACACACAACTACTGTCACTGCCCTTAGCACCTACACACATAACTACTGTCACTGCCCTTAGCACCTACACACATAACTACTGTCACTGCCCTTAGCACCTACACACATAACTACTGTCACTGCCCTTAGCACCTACACACATAACTACTGTCACTGCCCTTAGCACCTATACACATAACTACTGTCACTGCCCTTAGCACCTACACACATAACTACTGTCACTGCCCTTAGCACCTACACACATAACTACTGTCACTGCCCTTAGCACCTACACACATAACTACTGTCACTGCCCTTAGCACCTACACACATAACTACTGTCACTGCCCTTAGCACCTACACACATAACTACTGTCACTGCCCTTAGCACCTACACACATAACTACTGTCACTGCCCTTAGCACCTACACACATAACTACTGTCACTGCCCTTAGCACCTACACACATAACTACTGTCACTGCCCTTAGCACCTACACACAACTACACATAGATCTTAACATAGACACGCACACAATTTCTCTATAAGGGAAACACACACACACCCTATGTGAGCTGTTGTTATCAGAGCTCCGTACGTTCTCTCTCCACCATTGCTCGCTCTCACTCTCAATTCAAAGGGCTTTATTGGCATGGGAAACATATTTACTCATTGCCAAAGTAAGTGAAATAGATAATAAACAAAAGTCAAATAAAAAACGTACAGTAAACATTAACCTCACAAAAGTTCCAAAAGAATAAAGACATTTGAAATGTCATATTATTTTTATATACAGTGTTGTAATGATGTGCAAATAGTACAAACAGGAAATATTTACAATGGTGTTTCTTCTTCACTGGTTGCCCTTTTCTTGTGGCAACAGGTCACACATCTTGCTGCTGTGATATTTCACCCAGTAGATATGGGAGTTTATCAAAATTGGATTTGTTTTGGAATTCTTTGTGGGTCTGTGTAATCTGAGGGAAATATGTGTCTCTAATATGGTCATACATTTGGCAGGAGGTTAGGAAGTGTAGCTCAGTTTCCACCTCCTTTTGTGAGCAGTCAGCACAGAGCTTGTCTTCTCTTGAGAGCCAAGTCTGCCTTCTGAGTCTGTACATAGATTTCCTTAAGTCACAGTGATCAGGAATTCTGCCACTGTGTACTCTCTGTTTCGGGCCAAATATCATTCTAGCTTGCTCTGTTTTTTTGTAAATTCTTTCCAATGTACCAAACGTATTATTATTTGACCCTGCTGGTCATCTATGAACATTTGAACATCTTGGCCATGTTCTGTTATAATGTGATACAGAATCACTATTATTTTAAATTTCTAGACCTTATAGCAAGAACCACCTAGCCATCAGAAGCTAGCCAGCTAATTAGCTACAAGTTATTTTGTCATTGTTAGCCACTGCTAGCGGCCTTTACCTTCTTCACAGGTACCAGCCCTTTTTTAAACCTGGATAACGCCTACCAGTAACGAACTGTCTCACCACTACAACGCCGGATTCCTGTCGTAATCCCTGGACCATTCTCCTGATCTTCACAGCTAGCTAGCACCCACCGAGTTACCCAGTACCAAAGCTATCCCTGAGGCCCACCTCCCGGCCTACTCAGTTGTTCACCCAGACTCCACACAAACACGGCTAGAACCCACTACTCCACCGGATCCTTGCTGTAAGCTCTGAACCTTGGCACCGGATCCCCGCTGCCGAGTGGCTATAGTGGCTAACGCCCCTGCCCCGAAGCTAGCACCAGTTAGCCGTGAGCCAGGCGCATCTCCTGGATAGAAAACTAAATTACTACAACTACAATTCCTCTTTCACCATCGGGCTTGGATCCTTAGTCGACATGGCGCCCCGCCGCACCACCACGACTGGTCTGCCGACGAATACTCCATCCACTGTGCCTTAAACCGGCCTCCGTCGGAGCAGACGCTTCTACTCGCGTGCTAGTGGAGTAATGACTACTCCACAGCTTCCCTGTTCCATCAATTGCTGCCTCCTGGACCCTATGATCACTTGGCTACATAGCTGATGCCTGTCCATTAATCACGGTACACCATTTTTTAAATTTGTTTGTTTATCTGTCGGCCCCAGCCGCGAACTCAGGCTCTGTGTGTAGTTAACCGACCCGCTCTGCCCATTTATCGCCATTTTACCTGTTGTTGTTTTAGCTGATTAGCTGTTGTTGTCTCACCCGTTGTTGTCTTAGCTAGCTCTCCAAATCAACACCTGTGATTATTTTATGCATTGCTTTATGCATTGCTGTATGTCTCTCTCTGTTGTTTAGGTTAGTTATCATTGTCTTAGTTTACAATGGAGCCCCTAGTTCCACTCCTCATACCTCTGATACCTCCTTTGTCCCACCTCCCACACATGCAGTGACCTCACCCATTATAAACAGCTTATCCAGAGATACAACCTCACTTATCACTCAGTGCCTGGGCTTACCTCCGCTGTACCCGCACCCCACCATACCGTCTGCACACTATGCCCTGAATCTATTCTACCACGCCCAGAAATCTGCTCCTTTTATTCTTTGTCCCCAACGCTCTAGGCGACCAGTTTTGATAGCCTTTAGCCGTACCCTCATCCTAATCCTCCTCTGTTCCTCGGGTGATGTGGAGGTTAACCCAGGCCCTGTGTGTCCCCAGGCACCCTCATTTGTTGACTTCTGTGATCGAAAAAACCTTGGTTTCATGCATGTCAACATGCCTCCTACCTAAGTTTGTTTTACTCACTGCTTTAGTACACTCAGCCAACCCTGATGTCCTTGCTGTGTCTGAATCCTGTCTTAGGAAGACCACCAAAAATTCTGAGATTTCCATAACCAGCTACAACATTTTCCGTCAAGATAGAACTGCCGAAGGGGGAGGAGTTGCAATCTACTGCAGAGATAGCCTGCAAAGTTCTGTCATACTTTCCAGATCTATACCCAAACAGTTTGAACTTCTCATTTTAAAAATGAACCTCTCCAGAAATAAGTCTCTCACTGTTGCCACCTGCTACCGACTCCCCTCAGCTCCCAGCTGTGCCCTGGACACCATTTGTGAATTGATCGCCCCCCCATCTAGCTTCAGAGTTTGATCTGTTAGGTGACCTAAACTGGGAAATGCTTAACCCCCCGGCAGTCCTACAATCTGAGCTAGATTCCCTCAATCTCACACAAATCATCAAGGAACCCACCAGGTACAACCCTAAATCTGTAAACGTGGGCACCCTCATAGACATAATCCTTTCCAAATTGCCCTCCAAATTCACCTCCGCTGTTTTCAATCAGGATCTCAGCGATCACATCCTCATTGCCTGTATCCGCTATGGGCCCGCGGTCAACCCCTCATCACTGTCAAACGCTCCCTAAAACACTTCTGCGAGCAGGCCTTTCTAATCGACCTGGCCCAGGTATCCTGGAAGGATATTGACCTCAACCCATCAGTTGAGGATGCCTGGTCATTCTTTAAAAGTAATTTCCTTACCATCTTAGATAAGCATGCCCCGTTCAAAAAAATGCAGAACCAAGAACAGATATAGCCCTTGGTTCACTCCAGACCTGACTGCCCTTGACCAGCACAAAAACATCCTGTGGCGGACTGCAATAGCATCGAGTAGTCCCCACGATATGCAACTGTCTAGGGAAGTCAGGGACCAATACACGCAGTCAGTCAGGAAAGCAAAGGCTAGCTTTTTCAAGCAGACATTCGCATCCTGTAGCTCTAACTCCAGAAAGTTTTGGGACATTGTAAAGTCCATGGAGAACAAGAGCACCTCCTCCCAGCTATTATTCGCTCCTATGGACTATTTATTGCCTACCTCCTCATGCCTTTTGCACACACTGTACTTTCTTTTTTTTACTGTTCTCATGATGTTGGCCTCTGAGTATAGCAACCATCCCCCTCTCCCCTCTGCCTCCCCCCTTTCCTCCTTCAACTAGACTGCTGTGGTCAGAGGTCATACATTCCTGAGAAGACCTCATGGAAACACAGTTATAGAGATACGTTTTTCATGGAGACAAAGGAAATCCTTCCACCTCACAGAACTTGAGGTACGAACAAATTTAATGTTCCAGAGAAAGTGTAAAAGATCGGTGAAGAATCCAGCTACGAACTGGTCCGTTTGGCACAACTTGGGAAGCTCAAGAGAGACGGTGTGGCCACATTACCATAACCCTGTTTATCCTGTTAGTCCTCTAGGGGCATTATTTCATTTTTGGATAAAACGACGTGCCCATTTTGAGCGCAATATTTTGTCACGAAAAGATGCTCGACTATGCCTAGAATTGATAGTTTTGGAAAGAAGACACTCTTACGTTTCCAGAACTGCAAAGATTTTCACTGTGAGTGCCTTATAACAAAAGCTTCAGGCAAAACCAAGATGTTTGAGCGACCAGGAAATGAACAGGATTTCTGAAGGTACGTTTTCCATGATCGCCTTATATGGCTGTGAATGCGACAGGAATGAACGGACACTTTCTAGCGTTTCCCCAAGGTGTCTGCAGCATTGTGACGTATTTGTAGGCATATCATTGGAAGATTGACCATAAGAGACTACAATTGCCAAGTGTCCCGCACGGTGTCTGCGTGGAAATTGGTGCGCAAAAGTCAGCTACCAGTATTTTTCCATCCGAATCAGAGAACAAAGAAGGCTTCTAGGACTGCCATTTCAATGAAGAGATATATGACAAAACATCTTGAGGATTGATTCAAACAACGTTTTCCATGTTTCAGTCGATATTATGGAGTTAATTCGGGAAAAAGTTTGACGTGTAGGTGACTGAATTTTCGGTTAGTTTCGGTAGCCAAATGCATAGTAACAAAACGGAACGATGTGTCCTACACAATAATCTTTCAGGAAAAACTGGACATCTGCTATGTAACTGAGAGTCTCCTCATTGAAACATCTGAAGTTCTTCAAAGGTAAATTATTTTATTTGATCCCTTTGCTGGTTTTTGTGAATATGTTGCGTGCTAAATGCTAACGCTAAATGCTAAGCTAGCTATCACCACAGAAAATTATTGATTTTCTCTGGTTCTAAAGCATATTTTGAAAATCTGAGACGACAGGATTGTTAAGAAAAGGATAAGCTTGAGAGCAGGCATATTTATTTAATTTCATTTGCGATTTTTAGAAATCGTTGCGTTATGGTAATGAGCTTGAGGCTGTAGTAACGCGACCGCATGCGGGATGGGGCGGGCTATGAGGTTAAATAAGGTTAAGGTATGAGGTTTACATCTAATTGCTGTATAAGATGAATGAGTGAGTATAATACTGTTTGTATAATTGTGTAATATGATTGTGGACTGTTTAATGAAGAAAAATACAATTCCCTTTTGAACTAAATCAGAGGACCGCCCCTGAGCCCAGTTAGGGTCAGACATCCTGGACAGCCCCTGAGCCCAGTTAGGGTCAGACATCCTGGACCGCCCCTGAGCCCAGTTAGGGTCATACATCCTGGACCGCCCCTGAGCCCAGTTAGGGTCAGACATCCTGGACCGCCCCTGAGCCCAGTTAGGGTCAGACATTCTGGACCGCCCCTGAGCCCAGTTAGGGTCAGACATCCTGGACCGCCCCTGAGCCCAGTTAGGGTCAGACATCCTGGACCGCCCCTGAGCCCAGTTAGGGTCAGACATCCTGGACCGCCCCTGAGCCCAGTTAGGGTCAGACATCCTGGACAGCCCCTGAGCCCAGTTAGGGTCAGACATCCTGGACCGCCCCTGAGCCCAGTTAGGGTCAGACATCCTGGACCGCCCCTGAGCCCAGTTAGGGTCAGACATCCTGGACAGCCCCTGAGCCCAGTTAGGGTCAGACATCCTGGACCGCCACTGAGCCCAGTTAGGGTCAGACATCCTGGACCGCCCCTGAGCCCAGTTAGGGTCAGACATCCTGGACCGCCCCTGAGCCCAGTTAGGGTCAGACATCCTGGACAGCCCCTGAGCCCAGTTAGGGTCAGACATCCTGGACAGCCCCTGAGCCCAGTTGGGGTCAGACATCCTGGACCGCCCCTGAGCCCAGTTGGGGTCAGACATCCTGGACCGCCCCTGAGCCCAGTTAGGGTCAGACATCCTGGACCGCCCCTGAGCCCAGTTAGGGTCAGACATCCTGGACCGCCCCTGAGCCCAGTTAGGGTCAGACATCCTGGACCGCCCCTGAGCCCAGTTAGGGTCAGACATCCTGGACCGACCCCTGAGCCCAGTTAGGGTCAGACATCCTGGACCGCCCCTGAGCCCAGTTAGGGTCAGACATCCTGGACCGCCCCTGAGCCCAGTTAGGGTCAGACATCCTGGACCGCCCCTGAGCCCAGTTAGGGTCAGACATCCTGGACCGCCCCTGAGCCCAGTTAGGGTCAGACATCCTGGACAGCCCCTGAGCCCAGTTAGGGTCAGACATCCTGGACAGCCCCTGAGCCCAGTTAGGGTCAGACATCCTGGACCGCCCCTGAGCCCAGTTAGGGTCAGACATCCTGGACCGCCCCTGAGCCCAGTTAGGGTCAGTCAGGCATCCTGGACCGCCCCTGAGCCCAGTTAGGGTCAGACATCCTGGAGCCCCAGCCCCTGAGCCCAGTTAGGGTCAGACATCCTGGACAGCCCCTGAGCCCAGTTAGGGTCAGACATCCTGGAGCCCCGCCCCTGAGCCCAGTTAGGGTCAGACATCCTGGACCGCCCCTGAGCCCAGTTAGGGTCAGACATCCTGGACACTGGACCGCCCCTGAGCCCAGTTAGGGTCAGACATCCTGGACCGCCCCTGAGCCCAGTTAGGGTCAGACATCCTGGACCGCCCCTGAGCCCAGTTAGGGTCAGACATCCTGGACCGCCCCTGAGCCCAGTTAGGGTCAGACATCCTGGACCGCCCCTGAGCCCAGTTAGGGTCAGACATCCTGGACCGCCCCTGAGCCCAGTTAGGGTCAGACATCCTGGACCGCCCCTGAGCCCAGTTAGGGTCAGACATCCTGGACAGCCCCTGAGCCCAGTTAGGGTCAGACATCCTGGACCGCCCCTGAGCCCAGTTAGGGTCAGACATCCTGGACCGCCCCTGAGCCCAGTTAGGGTCAGACATCCTGGACCGCCCCTGAGCCCAGTTAGGGTCAGACATCCTGGACCGCCCCTGAGCCCAGTTAGGGTCAGACATCCTGGACCGCCCCTGAGCCCAGTTAGGGTCAGACATCCATCCTGGATCCTGGCCCCTGAGCCCAGTTAGGGTCAGACATCCTGGACCGCCCCTGAGCCCAGTTAGGGTCAGACATCCTGGACCGCCCCTGAGCCCAGATCCTGGGCCCCTCAGAGGGTCAGACATCCTGGACCGCCCCTGAGCCCAGTTAGGGTCAGACATCCTGGACCGCCCCTGAGCCCAGTTAGGGTCAGACATCCTGGACAGCCCCTGAGCCCAGTTAGGGTCAGACATCCTGGACAGCCCCTGAGCCCAGTTAGGGTCAGACATCCTGGACAGCCCCTGAGCCCAGTTAGGGTCAGACATCCTGGACCGCCCCTGAGCCCAGTTAGGGTCAGACATCCTGGACCGCCCCTGAGCCCAGTTAGGGTCAGACATCCTGGACCGCCCCTGAGCCCAGTTAGGGTCAGACATCCTGGACCGCCCCTGAGCCCAGTTAGGGTCAGACATCCTGGACAGCCCCTGAGCCCAGTTAGGGTCAGACATCCTGGACCGCCCCTGAGCCCAGTTAGGGTCAGACATCCTGGACCGTCCCTGAGCCCAGTTAGGGTCAGACATCCTGGACAGCCCCTGAGCCCAGTTAGGGTCAGACATCCTGGAACAGCCCCTGAGCCCAGTTAGGGTCAGACATCCTGGACCGCCCCTGAGCCCAGTTAGGGTCAGACATCCTGGACAGCCCCTGAGCCCAGTTAGGGTCAGACATCCTGGACCGCCCCTGAGCCCAGTTAGGGTCAGACATCCTGGACCGCCCCTGAGCCCAGTTAGGGTCAGACATCCTGGACCGCCCCTGAGCCCAGTTAGGGTCAGACATCCTGGACAGCCCCTGAGCCCAGTTAGGGTCAGACATCCTGGACCGCCCCTGAGCCCAGTTAGGGTCAGACATCCTGGAGCCCAGTTAGGGTCCCCTGAGCCCGGTTAGGGTCAGACATCCTGGACCGCCCCTGAGCCCAGTTAGGGTCAGACATCCTGGACCGCCCCTGAGCCCAGTTAGGGTCAGACATCCTGGACCGCCCCTGAGCCCAGTTAGGGTCAGACATCCTGGACCGCCCCTGAGCCCAGTTAGGGTCAGACATCCTGGACCGCCCCTGAGCCCAGTTAGGGTCAGACATCCTGGACAGCCCCTGAGCCCAGTTAGGGTCAGACATCCTGGACAGCCCCTGAGCCCAGTTAGGGTCAGACATCCTGGACAGCCCCTGAGCCCAGTTAGGGTCATACATCCTGGACAGCCCCTGAGCCCAGTTAGGGTCAGACATCCTGGACAGCCCCTGAGCCCAGTTAGGGTCATACATCCTGGACAGCCCCTGAGCCCAGTTAGGGTCAGACATCCTGGACCGCCCTTTTCTGCCATTCCGAATAAAACCCAACTTTGGGAAATTATCACCAGACCGAGCTTACCTCAATTACGAGATGGCTAAAGGTTGACAAATCTTTTAACCATACCACGTGGTTAAAGTCTTAGACTATTGATACCGACAGAATAAGAACAAGTCTGATAAAAATTACTAGTCTGCAGCTAGGAATTCGGAATCATTGAACGCGAAGAACGACAACCGCCGAAACATCCATTCTCTAACGAATGTCACTTTGAACTATCCCCTCTAACCAAGACAGAGAGAGGGAGGGAGGGAGACTGACAATTCTACGAAAGACAAACTTTTCACCAGCGATCAAGACGACACACTGAGCGTAAATATATATATTGATTGCAATTGTTCCCGAATAAGTTAGCGTTCATGTGTAAAGGATTAGAATTTTAATTGTTATAATTATCACTCTGTAGTGACTTCTTAGTTGACTCCCACTTCTCCTTATCCAACAAGCCGCCATGCAGGTTTAGCCCACTAGGACACATTCTCATTTCATGTAACCACATTTACCATGTTTGTTTGTTTATGCATTTCTGTGAATTACTTAGTTAGTAATAAATAAATGATTTAAGACAATTGATGTATGGATGAGTCATAGTGAAGACTGGGTTCGTGCAGATAACCAACAATTTACGACATTTGGAATGAGACTAACGTGAGGTAAAGTAAATAATTCATTAATTCGAAGACTAATTGATCAGATAAAATATCTGAAAAGTTATTTTAGGAAATGATAACTTTGTAATCTGAATATTTTTCCTTGGTTCCCCGATTTCATAGTTAATTAGTTACGTGATTAATCAGTTGATCGCATAGTAACTAATTACAGAGAATCTTTGCTAAAAACTATCAGTCTTCAGTTAATGATAGTAAAGACATGACAGTGTCATTGACTTGTTTATTGTG
The DNA here is from genome assembly GCF_023373465.1 of Oncorhynchus keta. Taxonomy (NCBI): domain Eukaryota; kingdom Metazoa; phylum Chordata; class Actinopteri; order Salmoniformes; family Salmonidae; genus Oncorhynchus; species Oncorhynchus keta. Next base: position 12,464,716 of record NC_068421.1, on the reverse strand, counting down.
TTATTGGCTTGCTTATTGTTAACTCCATGTGTAACTCTGTGTTGTTGTCTGTGTCGCACTGCTTTGCTTTATCTTGACCAGGTCGCAGTTGCGAATGAGAACTTGTTCTCAACTAGCCTACCTGGTTAAATAAAGGTGTTCTCAGCTAGCCTACCTGGTTAAATAAAGGTGTTCTCAACTAGCCTACCTGGTTAAATAAAGGTGTTCTCAACTAGCCTACCTGGTTAAATAAAGGTGTTCTCAACTAGCCTACCTGGTTAAATACAGGTGTTCTCAACTGGCCTACCTGGTTAAATAAAGGTGTTCTCAACAAGCCTACCTGGTTAAATAAAGGTGTTCTCAGCTAGCCTACCTGGTTAAATACAGGTGTTCTCAACTGGCCTACCTGGTTAAATAAAGGTGTTCTCAACAAGCCTACCTGGTTAAATAAAGGTGTTCTCAACTAGCCTACCTGGTTAAATACAGGTGTTCTCAACTGGCCTACCTGGTTAAATAAAGGTGTTCTCAACAAGCCTACCTGGTTAAATAAAGGTGTTCTCAGCTAGCCTACCTGGTTAAATAAAGGTGTTCTCGACAAGCCTACCTGGTTAAATAAAGGTGTTCTCAACTAGCCTACCTGGTTAAATAAAGGTGTTCTCAACTAGCCTACCTGGTTAAATAAAGGTGTTCTCAACTAGCCTACCTGGTTAAATAAAGGTGTTCTCAACTAGCCTACCTGGTTAAATAAAGGTGTTCTCAACTAGCCTACCTGGTTAAATAAAGGTGTTCTCAACTAGCCTACCTGGTTAAATAAAGGTGTTCTCAACTAGCCTACCTGGTTAAATAAAGGTGTTCTCAACTAGCCTACCTGGTTAAATAAAGGTGAAATAAAAGAATAAAATAAATAATCTCCACCCAGCACAGCCAGAAGAGGACTGGCCACCCCTCATAGCCTGGTCCCTCTAGAGGTTTCTTCCTAGGTTCGGGCCTTTCTAGGGAGTTTTTCCTAGCCACCTTGCTTCTACACCTGCATTGCTTGCTGTTTGGGGCTTTAGGCTGGGTTTCTGTACAGAACTTTGAGACATCAGCTGATGTAAGAAGGGCTTTGTAAATACATATGATTTGATTTTGTCAAGTACAAATATTTTTGTTTTCTCATGATTTGGTTGGGTCTAATTGTGTTGCTGTCCTGGGGCTCTGTGGGGTCTGTGTTTATGAACAGAGCCCCAGGACCAGCTTGCTTAGGGGAATCTCTCTGTAGGTGATGGCTTTGTTATGGAAGGTTTGGGAATCGCTTCCTTTTGGATGGTTGTAGAATTTAACATCTCTTTTCTGGATTTTGATAATTAGTGGGTATAGGACTAATTCTGCTCTGCATTATCTGGTGTTTTACGTTGTAAACAGAGGATATTCTGCTCACACACCTCTCTATGAGTTGTTCCAGTGCTGGTCTGGTTCGGCTCTTTGCAAAACGCCACACGGTTAGGAAAGTTCATCAGGCTCCCTGTGCTGCTTGGTGCCAAATTTCTCCATTAGAGAGTGTCTGTGTGTGTGTGTGTGTGTGTGTGTGTGTGTGTGTGTGTGTGTGTGTGTGTGATGCATTTCTGTAGGTTACATCAGCCGGTGTCTGCAACAACAACAACAGCCTCCACCCCTGGGTCCAGCTGGAGGACGACAGGCTGCCAACACAATAGTCACACTGAGGACATTTACCAGGAAATTGCATGTGTAGCAGCACAGAGGGATCCTAAAGAGAGAGAGTGAATGATGACTGTAATATATTTTCTGTGGTGATAATGGTGAAGCAGTGATTTATGTAAATAGCCCAAAGCAGGGACACACTTTCACAGAACACTACAAAACACAGATTCTCTCTTTTCTTCCATCTCGCTCTCCTCTCTACATCCAGTGTTGATACCGGATGATGAGTCATCAGAGAAGAGGAGTGCAGAGAGGGAAGGGAGGGAGGGAGGGAGCGAGGGCAGGAGGTGTGATTCTCACTGTTAGACTGAATCATATCTCTACTCTAGTCACTTTACTGTAGATCTGCCCTGGGACCTACAACGCTATCTGCACAAACAGTTACAATATGTCACCTCGTTGAACCTTAAGGGTGTTTTACACCAAATCCGTTTTCTTTTATTCATTAATACAAGCACGTCTTTTTAATGACGCCATTCACATCAATTGCGAAATATCGTCATGCCGCAATCCGTCAACTATTTATTAGGAACAGGTTACAATCCGTCAACTATTTATTAGGAACAGGTTACAATCCATCAACTATTTATTAGGAACAGGTTACAATCCGTCAACTATTTATTAGGAACAGGTTACAATCCGTCAACTATTTATTAGGAACAGGTTACAATCCATCAACTATTTATTAGGAACAGGTTACAATCCATCAACTATTTATTAGGAACAGGTTACAATCCGTCAACTATTTATTAGGAACAGGTTACAATCCATCAACTATTTATTAGGAACAGGTTACAATCCATCAACTATTTATTAGGAACAGGTTACAATCCGTCAACTATTTATTAGGAACAGGTTACAATCCGTCAACTATTTATTAGGAACAGGTTACAATCCGTCAACTATTTATTAGGAACAGGTTACATTTTTGTGTATTTTCTGTAGAACTGGAGATAGAAGCATTATATTTAAGCAATAATGCCCGAGGGGGAGTGGTCAATATACCACGGCTAAGGGCTGTGTCCAGAAACGACGCAACGCGGAGCCCTGGCAAAATACCACACCCCCTCGGGCCTTTACTGCTTAAATATCTCCAGTTCTACACGTGTGTCAACGCCAGACAGACAGATGGAGGAGCAGAAATAACAAAGACATAGAATCAAATGAAATATTGAACAAAATTACAATCCAAATAAGCAATCCATAGTGAAGTGTGATTACACAAGCCCTAACGTCCATCAATTAGAGGCACATCACAGTGAGAGAGATGGAGAGAGAGAAAAACAGAGAGAGAGAGAGAAAAACAGAGAGAGAGAGAGAGAAAAATGGAGAGAGAAATGGAAAGAGGGAGAGAAATGGAGAGAGATAAATGGAGAGAGAGAGAGATAAATGGAGAGAGAGAAAAATGGAGAGAGAGAGAAAAAAAGAGAGAGAGAGAGAGAGAGAGAAATGGAAAGAGGGAGAGAAATGGAAAGAGGGAGAGAAATGGAAAGAGGGAGCGAGATAAATGGAGAGAGAGAGAGATAAATTGAGAGAGAGAGAGATAAATGGAGAGAGAGAGAGAAAAATGGAGAGAGAGAGAAAAACGGAGAGAGAGAGAGAAAAATGGAGAGAGAAATGGAAAGAGGGAGAGCGATAAATGGAGAGAGAGAGAGAGATAAATGGAGAGAGAGAAAAATGGAGAGAGAAATGGAAAGAGGGAGAGAAATGGAGAGAGGGAGAGAGAGAAATGGAGAGAGAGAGAGATAAATGGAGAGAGAGAGAGATAAATGGAGAGAGAGAGAGAGAGAGAGAGATAAATGGAAAGAGAGAGAGATAAATGGAGAGAGAGAGAGAGAAAAATGGAGAGAGAGAGAAAAATGGAGAGAGAGAGATAAATGGAGAGAGAAATGAAAGAGGGAGAGAAATGGAGAGAGAGAGGGAGAGAGATAAATGGAGAGAGAGAGAGAGAGAGATAAATGGAGAGAGAGAGAGAGAGAGAGAGAGAGAGAGAGAGAGAGAGAGAGAGAGAGAGAGAGAGAGAGAGAGAGAGAAATGGAAAGAGGGAGAGAAATGGAGAGAGAGAGAGAGAGATAAATGGAGAGAGAGAGAGAGAGAGAGAGAGAGAGAGAGAGAGAAGAGAAATGGAGAGAGAACGATACAGAGAAAGAAATCAGAGCCAAAGCAGCAATAATTCTACTTTAGGGCTCAGAGGAAGAGGTGGTGAATTAGCCAATAACACACGGCTCCAGATTTAGCAGCAATAAGTGCCGTGTCATACAGCATGTCGGAGCAATTTCCCCTCTCAATCTGGGAGAGCAATCATCTCTTTAATTGGCTGAGTAATTAGGCCTTTAATTGTCCCTCAAACAGCCCCTGCTGACAGGCAGAGATCACAGTGACAGACCAAAATGGCTGCCATGCGGAACACAGTGCTGGACACAAAATGGCTGCCATGCGGAACACAGTGCTGGACACAAAATGGCTGCCATGCGGAACACAGTGCTGGACACAAAGTGGCTGCCATGCGGAACACAGTGCTGGACACAAAATGGCTGCCGCGTCAGCCAAGTCCACCAGCATGAGTGATGTGAATTTGACTGAGTATTTTATTTGTCAGTTTATAAAGCCTCTCCTTTCTTCATCCAGACCTGTATGAGGCCCCTGAGTTATCTCTCCAGTAGCCCGGCCTGTCCGTCTGGCCTTGGCTGTGTGAGAGAGTGCATGAGTGTGGGAGAGTAGGGGTGATTGAGTGTGTTGTGTTCGAGTCCGAGGACCTGTGTGACTGTGTAGATATCCAAGGTTAGAGGTACAGGGAGATAATGTGCTGATGAGGGACATTCCAAACATCAGACAGGTCTGAGGCAGAGAGAACTGAGGGAGGATGAGGTGTGTGTAGCAGCCAAATAAACTTTGGGAGGACAGGGTGTGAGTGGTGGCTTTCCTGTGGAAAACAGAAGCCTGCCAGTGGGGTCAAAGGGCATGAGGGCAGGGGAGAGGCACTATCCTCTTCTTATGGGACACAGGTGCACCCTCTGTGTGTGTGTGTGTGTGTGTGTGTGCAAGTGTGTTAACCCCACTTGAGAGCTGATCACTTCTCTCTGTGTGTGTGTGTGTGTGTGTGTGTGTGTGTGTGTGTGTGTGTGTGTGTGTGTGTGTGTGCTAGTGTGTTAACCCCACTTGAGAGCTGATCATTTCTGTGTGTGTGTGTGTGTATACGGTTGCGTATGTGTGAGCGGTAGGTGACCTGAGAACTGATGATTCTCTGCGAGGAGCGTTCGATGTTGGCAGGCAGGCCGAAAAACGCTGGCCGGTCGTCTTCTGGAAGATTCTCTATCACACCACGATAGTCCTGAACACACAAACACACACACAGAGTTAAACAACTGACAGAGATGGTGTGTGTGTGTGTGTGTTTGTGTCTGTATAGTCTTACCAGTATGGAGCAGGAGTTGGGCAGGCTGATCTGAGAGGGGAAGGTGTGGCCTCTCTTGCTGTGTTGGTTGTGATTGGCTGAGGCAGAGAGGAGGTGTGAGGAGAAGAACTGTTCTAGGTAGGAGCGGAGGATCTTCAGGTCACATGGGTTGTCTATCCTGCCTCCATAGATGGCATTCTCCAACAGACCATGGACAAACTCCCACTGGAACACCTTACCACCATCAAACAGACGGTCGATGATCTCAAAGCCAGCCCGCAGATCAGACAGAGAGAACTCATAGAATTTAGTCCATCCCTAGAACAGAACATTAGAACCAGACAGAGACATAGTCATGAAAACATGAAAACTTAGTCCATCCCTAGAACCACAGAGAACAGAACATTAGAACTGAGTCCATCCCTAGAACAGATCATTAGAACTTAGTCCATCCCTAGAACAGAACATTAGAACCAGACAGAGACATAGTCATGAAAACATGAAAACTTAGTCCATCCCTAGAACCACAGAGAACAGAACATTAGAACTTAGTCCATCCCTAGAACAGAACATTAGAACTTAGTCCATCCCTAGAACCACAGAGAACAGAACATTAAAACTGAGTCCATCCCTGGAACCACAGAGAACAGAACATTAAGACTTCATTCATCCCTAGAACCACAGAGAACAGAACATTAAAGCTTAGTCCATCCCTAGAATCCCAGAGAACAAAACATTAGAACCACAGACAGAGAGAACAGAACATTAGAACTCGAGACGAGAGAGGACATGACAGAAACCAAATAGAGCGACTGTCAGGAATAAACTCAGCCTCTGTATCCAAGATAACTGTCACCTTGCTGAGACACTGCAGTGGCACTTCAGGCATCAACATGAAGTAGCATCTGAAAGGAACATGAAGTAGAATCTGAAAGGAACATGAAGTAGCATCTGAAAGGAACATGAAGTAGCATCTGAAAGGAACATGAAGTAGCATCTGAAAGGAACATGAAGTAGAATCTGAAAGGAACATGAAGTAGAATCTGAAAGGAACATGAAGTAGCATCTGAAAGGAACATGAAGTAGCATCTGAAAGGAACATGAAGTAGAATCTGAAAGGAACATGAAGTAGAATCTGAAAGGAACATGAAGTAGAATCTGAAAGGAACATGAAGTAGAATCTGAAAGGAACATGAAGTAGCATCTGAAAGGAACTTGAAGTAGAATCTGAAAGGAACATGAAGTAGCATCTGAAAGGAACATGAAGTAGCATCTGAAAGGAACATGAAGTAGAATCTGAAAGGAACATGAAGTAGCATCTGAAAGGAACTTGAAGTAGAATCTGAAAGGAACATGAAGTAGCATCTGAAAGGAACATGAATTAGAATCTGAAAGGAACATGAAGTAGCATCTGAAAGGAACATGAAGTAGCATCTGAAAGGAACATGAAGTAGAATCTGAAAGGAACATGAAGTAGCATCTGAAAGGAACATGAAGTAGAATCTGAAAGGAACATGAAGTAGCATCTGAAAGGAACATGAAGTAGAATCTGAAAGGAACATGAAGTAGAATCTGAAAGGAACATGAAGTAGCATCTGAAAGGAACATGAAGTAGCATCTGAAAGGAACATGAAGTAGCATCTGAAAGGAACATGAAGTAGCATCTGAAAGGAACATGAAGTAGAATCTGAAAGGAACATGAAGTAGCATCTGAAAGGAACATGAAGTAGAATCTGAAAGGAACATGAAGTAGCATCTGAAAGGAACATGAAGTAGCATCTGAAAGGAACGTGAAGTAGCATCTGAAAGGAACATGAAGTAGCATACACAGTCAGTGTGTACTGCAGAAGGTGAATGGCATTCAGACACGAGGAGAGAGAGGACACTATTTAAACCCTCGCCTGGAGGGGTCCTCAAAGCTCCATACTCCACCAGTCTAATTGACTAGCATCAGTATTCAGATCAGTCTTAAACAGCCACATCATGCTGGTCTAGCAGCTGAAAACATCAGTGTGTGATATGGGATGCATGAGCCTGTGGGACCAGAGACAGTGTGATGTGGGAGCCTGTGGGACCAGAGACAGTGTGATGTGGGAGCCTGTGGGACCAGAGACAGTGTGATGTGGGAGCCTGTGGGACCAGAGACAGTGTGATGTGGGAGCCTGTGGGACCAGAAACAGTGTGATGTGGGAGCCTGTGGGACCAGAGACAGTGTGATGTGGGAGCCTGTGGGACCAGAAACAGTGTGATGTGGGAGCCTGTGGGACCAGAAACAGTGTGATGTGGGAGCCTGTGGGACCAGAAACAGTGTGATGTGGGAGCCTGTGGGACCAGAAACAGTGTGATGTGGGAGCCTGTGAGACCAGAGACAGTGTGATGTGGGAGCATGTGGGACCAGAGACAGTGTGATGTGGGATCCTGTGGGACCATACATAGTGTGATGTGGGAGCCTGTGGGACCAGAGACAGTGTGATGTGGAAGCCTGTGGGACCAGATATCGTGTGATGTGGGAGACTGTGGGAGCAGATATTGTGTGATGTGGGAGCCTGTGGGACCAGCTATAGTGTGATGTGGGTGCCTGTGGGACCAGATATTGTGTGATGTGGGAGACTGTGGGACCAGATATAGTGTGATGTGGGAGCCTGTGGGACCAGATATAGTGTGATGTGGGAGTCTGTGGGACCAGATATAGTGTGATGTGAGAGCCGGTGTGGGAGAAGATATAGTGTGATGTGAGATGTGGGAGCCTGTGGAACCAGAGACAGTGTGATGTGGGAGCCTGTGGGACCAGAGACAGTGAGATGTGGGAGCCTGTGGGACCAGAGACAGTGTGATGTGGGAGCCTGTGGGACCAGAGACAGTGTGATGTGGGAGCCTGTGGGACCATACATAGTGTGACGTGGAAGCCTTTGGGACCAGAGACAGTGTGGGAGCCGTGGGACCAGAGACAGTGAAGCCTGTGGGACCAGAGACAGTGAGATGTGGGAGCCTGTGGGACCAGAGACAGTGAGATGTGGGAGCCTGTGGGACCAGAGACAGTGAGATGTGGGAGCCTGTGGGACCAGAGACAGTGAGATGTGGGAGCCTGTGGGACCAGAGACAGTGAGATGTGGGAGCCTTTGGGACCAGAGACAGTGAGATGTGGGAGCCTTTGGGACCAGAGACAGTGAGATGTGGGAGCCTGTGGGACCAGAGACAGTGAGATGTGGGAGCCTGTGGGACCAGAGACAGTGAGATGTGGGAGCCTGTGGGACCAGAGACAGTGAGATGTGGGAGCCTGTGGGACCAGAGACAGTGAGATGTGGGAGCCTGTGGGACCAGAGACAGTGTGATATCAGCACACTGTAAGGTTCTATGTGTAGTCAGACTCTGATACAGTTAAGATGTGTGGCGAGATGCATTATCTTTACCGCTCAGCCAAAATAACCCTGACTCACCTCCAACACACAGATCCCTACAGGGAATGTTAATGTGTTGATATTCATATCAGGATCATTGCCTTCATTGTTATTCAGAGTTATGTGTCGCTGTGTGTTAACCTACTGAGGGGTTATTGATGGACGGAAAATCCTATATCAAATCAGCCACATGCTGGGACAATATAGGCAAATGCACACACCTACTTTATCGCAAAATGCAGGGAGAGAAAGTGGTGCTGATTAAATACATCTGTGAAACCACATCTGACTGATGCTCTTCTGTGATGAGACTGATGAGCATTAACATGGTTACAAGCCCGGTCTGTGATGAGACTGATGAGCATTAACATGTTACAAGCCCCGTCTGTGATGAGACTGATGAGCATTAACATGGTTACAAGCCCCGTCTGTGATGAGACTGATGAGCATTAACATGTTACAAGCCCCGTCTGTGATGAGACTGATGAGCATTAACATGGTTACAAGCCCGGTCTGTGATGAGACTGATGAGCATTAACATGTTACAAGCCCGGTCTGTGATGAGACTGATGAGCATTAACATGGTTACAAGCCCCGTCTGTGATGAGACTGATGAGCATTAACATGGTTACAAGCCCCGTCTGTGATGAGACTGATGAGCATTAACATGGTTACAAGCCCCGTCTGTGATGAGACTGATGAGCATTAACATGGTTACAAGCCCCGTCTGTGATGAGACTGATGAGCATTAACATGGTTACAAGCCTCGTCTGTGATGAGACTGATGAGCATTAACATGGTACAAGCCCCGTCTGTGATGAGACTGATGAGCATTAACATGGTTACAAGCCCCGTCTGTGATGAGACTGATGAGCATTAACATGGTTACAAGCCTCGTCTGTGATGAGACTGATGAGCATTAACATGGTTACAAGCCTCGTCTGTGATGAGACTGATGAGCATTAACATGGTTACAAGCCCCGTCTGTGATGAGACTGATGAGCATTAACATGGTTACAAGCCCCGTCTGTGATGAGACTGATGAGCATTAACATGGTTACAAGCCCGGTCTGTGATGAGACTGATGAGCATTAACATGGTACAAGCCCCGTCTGTGATGAGACTGATGAGCATTAACATGGTTACAAGCCTCGTCTGTGATGAGACTGATGAGCATTAACATGGTTACAAGCCCCGTCTGTGATGAGACTGATGAGCATTAACATGGTTACAAGCCCCGTCTGTGATGAGACTGATGAGCATTAACATGGTTACAAGCCCCGTCTGTGATGAGACTGATGAGCATTAACATGGTTACAAGCCCCGTCTGTGATGAGACTGATGAGCATTAACATGTTACAAGCCCCGTCTGTGATGAGACTGATGAGCATTAACATGTTACAAGCCCCGTCTGTGATGAGACTGATGAGCATTAACATGGTTACAAGCCCGGTCTGTGATGAGACTGATGAGCATTAACATGTTACAAGCCCCGTCTGTGATGAGACTGATGAGCATTAACATGGTTACAAGCCCCGTCTGTGATGAGACTGATGAGCATTAACATGTTACAAGCCCCGTCTGTGATGAGACTGATGAGCATTAACATGTTACAAGCCCCGTCTGTGATGAGACTGATGAGCATTAACATGGTTACAAGCCCGGTCTGTGATGAGACTGATGAGCATTAACATGTTACAAGCCCGTCTGTGACGAGACTGATGAGCATTAACATGGTTACAAGCCCCGTCTGTGATGAGACTGATGAGCATTAACATGTTACAAGCCCCGTCTGTGACGAGACTGATGAGCATTAACATGGTTACAAGCCCCGTCTGTGATGAGACTGATGAGCATTAACATGGTTACAAGCCCCGTCTGTGATGAGACTGATGAGCATTAACATGGTTACAAGCCCCGTCTGTGATGAGACTGATGAGCATTAACATGGTTACAAGCCCGGTCTGTGATGAGACTGATGAGCATTAACATGGTTACAAGCCCCGTCTGTGATGAGACTGATGAGCATTAACATGTTTACAAGCCCCGTCTGTGATGAGACTGATGAGCATTAACATGGTTACAAGCCCCGTCTGTGATGAGACTGATGAGCATTAACATGGTTACAAGCCCCGTCTGTGATGAGACTGATGAGCATTAACATGGTTACAAGCCCCGTCTGTGATGAGACTGATGAGCATTAACATGGTTACAAGCCCAGTCTGTGATGAGACTGATGAGCATTAACATGGTTACAAGCCCCGTCTGTGATGAGACTGATGAGCATTAACATGGTTACAAGCCCGTCTGTGACGAGACTGATGAGCATTAACATGGTATAAGCCCCGTCTGTGATGAGACTGATGAGCATTAACATGGTTACAAGCCCCGTCTGTGATGAGACTGATGAGCATTAACATGGTTACAAGCCCCGTCTGTGATGAGACTGATGAGCATTAACATGGTTACAAGCCCCGTCTGTGATGAGACTGATGAGCATTAACATGGTTACAAGCCCCGTCTGTGATGAGACTGATGAGCATTAACATGGTTACAAGCCCCGTCTGTGATGAGACTGATGAGCATTAACATGGTTACAAGCCCCGTCTGTGACGAGACTGATGAGCATTAACATGGTATAAGCCCCGTCTGTGATGAGACTGATGAGCATTAACATGGTTAGAAGCCCCGTCTGTGATGAGACTGATGAGCATTAACATGGTTACAAGCCCCGTCTGTGATGAGACTGATGAGCATTAACATGGTTACAAGCCCCGTCTGTGATGAGACTGATGAGCATTAACATGGTACAAGCCCCGTCTGTGATGAGACTGATGAGCATTAACATGGTTACAAGCCCGGTCTGTGATGAGACTGATGAGCATTAACATGTTACAAGCCCCGTCTGTGACGAGACTGATGAGCATTAACATGTTACAAGCCCCGTCTGTGATGAGACTGATGAGCATTAACATGGTACAAGCCCCGTCTGTGACGAGACTGATGAGCATTAACATGGTTACAAGCCCCGTCTGTGATGAGACTGATGAGCATTAACATGGTACAAGCCCCGTCTGTGATGAGACTGATGAGCATTAACATGGTTACAAGCCCCGTCTGTGATGAGACTGATGAGCATTAACATGGTACAAGCCCCGTCTGTGATGAGACTGATGAGCATTAACATGGTTACAAGCCCCGTCTGTGATGAGACTGATGAGCATTAACATGGTTACAAGCCCCGTCTGTGATGAGACTGATGAGCATTAACATGGTTACAAGCCCCGTCTGTGATGAGACTGATGAGCATTAACATGGTTACAAGCCCCGTCTGTGATGAGACTGATGAGCATTAACATGGTTACAAGCCCCGTCTGTGATGAGACTGATGAGCATTAACATGGTTACAAGCCCCGTCTGTGATGAGACTGATGAGCATTAACATGGTTACAAGCCCCGTCTGTGATGAGACTGATGAGCATTAACATGGTTACAAGCCCCGTCTGTGATGAGACTGATGAGCATTAACATGGTTACAAGCCCCGTCTGTGATGAGACTGATGAGCATTAACATGGTTACAAGCCCCGTCTGTGACGAGACTGATGAGCATTAACATGGTACAAGCCCCGTCTGTGATGAGACTGATGAGCATTAACATGGTTACAAGCCCGGTCTGTGATGAGACTGATGAGCATTAACATGGTACAAGCCCCGTCTGTGACGAGACTGATGAGCATTAACATGGTACAAGCCCGTCTGTGACGAGACTGATGAGCATTAACATGGTACAAGCCCCGTCTGTGATGAGACTGATGAGCATTAACATGGTACAAGCCCCGTCTGTGATGAGACTGATGAGCATTAACATGGTTACAAGCCCCGTCTGTGATGAGACTGATGAGCATTAACATGGTACAAGCCCCGTCTGTGACGAGACTGATGAGCATTAACATGGTACAAGCCCCGTCTGTGATGAGACTGATGAGCATTAACATGTTACAAGCCCCGTCTGTGATGAGACTGATGAGCATTAACATGGTTACAAGCCCCGTCTGTGATGAGACTGATGAGCATTAAGATGGTACAAGCCCGTCTGTGACGAGACCGATGAGCATTAACATGGTACAAGCCCCGTCTGTGATGAGACTGATGAGCATTAAGATGGTACAAGCCCCGTCTGTGACGAGACCGATGAGCATTAACATGGTACAAGCCCCGTCTGTGATGAGACTGATGAGCATTAACATGGTACAAGCCCCGTCTGTGACAAGACTGATGAGCATTAACATGGTTACAAGCCCCGTCTGTGATGAGACTGATGAGCATTAACATGGTACAAGCCCCGTCTGTGATGAGACTAATGAGCATTAACATGGTTACAAGCCCTGTCTGTGATGAGACTGATGAGCATTAACATGGTTACAAGCCCCGTCTGTGATGAGACTGATGAGCATTAACATGGTACAAGCCCCGTCTGTGATGAGACTGATGAGCATTAACATGGTACAAGCCCCGTCTGTGACGAGACTCATGAGCATTAACATGGTTACAAGCCCCGTCCGTGATGAGACTGATGAGCATTAAGATGTTACAAGCCCCGTCTGTGTTGAGACTGATGAGCATTAACATGGTACAAGCCCCGTCTGTGATGAGACTGATGAGCATTAACATGGTTACAAGCCCCGTCTGTGATGAGACTGATGAGCATTAACATGGTACAAGCCCCGTCTGTGACGAGACTGATGAGCATTAACATGGTTACAAGCCCCGTCTGTGATGAGACTAATGAGCATTAACATGGTACAAGCCCCGTCTGTGACGAGACTGATGAGCATTAACATGGTACAAGCCCCGTCTGTGATGAGACTAATGAGCATTAACATGGTTACAAGCCCCGTCTGTGATGAGACTGATGAGCATTAACATGGTTACAAGCCCCGTCTGTGATGAGACTGATGAGCATTAACATACCTTAAGGGAAGAATTCGGCAGTACCTGTATGGTTAGTGAGAAAGTCCATATTGCAAATGTACGGTCCCTTACTAGACGTCCGAAATCGTTTGTAAAATTCGCGGACGGCGTCGGGCCGAGCGGCAGGGCCGGACCTACCAGGAAGTCATCAAATGAACGTTGTCGGACATTCGGTTTCCGTTTTACAAAAATAATAAGATTTATGTCATTTTTCCCATGTCCCGGAAATTCCCACAAGAGGGCATAAGCAATCATATGGCTATTGCTACAAAACATCACGATTCACGACGGGGCCTTATCTCGAAAACTGAAAATATTTAGAAGCCGAAACTCGGTGAGCGTAGGGGCGGCATAATGGGCAGTTGGCCCCGAACAAGATGGCGTCTAGGCCTCAACGGTTTTTGAGTTATGGCCATTTATCTGGGATTAAAGGTCCAAAATGAAAATAGAGAAATTATTTTTCCACTTCACGTCAAAGTCAAGGAGCCTCCGGTGTCAATAAAAAAGAACCAGCCATTTATCTATCGTCATTTAAGAGAAATCGTACAACGACACCTTGGTGATGTTCACGGATAGGTGTTTTTTTTTTTTCAACGGTTACAGATCCAGTTGCAGGTTGTTCTTACGAATCTTTTTAAAGTGTGCTGCGGAGCTCTGCGAGATTTCTGTGATTTTCTATGATTTTCTGAAATAACACACACTCACTAAACCCTCCGTAAATAACTCAGTTCTTAACGTAAAGACTTAAAACTCGGGATTCTGTAAAGGCATACCCCAATCATGATATGAGTTTATTTATAGCTTCCTGTGCCAACCGGAAGTGCCTTTAATGGTGTCACAGTGGCAGTTTCCATGGGTTAAAAAGGTCAGATCTTTTCAAAACTTCATATGTGTGACTAGGTAACCCTCGTGAACTGTAAATCAGTCATTTCTCCCAGCAGATGTCAAAGAAAAGCTCTCACACGCACACACAGCAAGGATGGAGTGAAAAAGTGTGGTTCTTAAAGACACAGAGAGCAGGCAATGGCATAAACATAATGTCTAGGCCGTGCCGAGTTCAACGAGATATCCCGCTTGACCGTAGCTCGCTCGGTCTGAGCGCAGCGACCATTAGAAAAGTAGGCCCAAAATGAAGCCTGCCCCACAACGTCATTTGCTTTTGGGTGACAGTGAGAGAACCGTTAGGGTGAGAAGCACAATTCGACCTCAGGTATGTTCCTAAGGTCCTTCCGATCCGTGCAAGCCTAACGTTGACAGTGTGGCATTAACCCTTAATAGTTAAAAGATGGTGTTTACTTCAAAAAGTTTGCATTGATTTCTCTCCCCATAGGAATACATTGCCTTTACCCCTAAATTCAACCTGAAGTCTATATGGGTTATGAATGCCGTATGAACCTGTCTTTGGTAACAGTCCATCAGGCCAGTATGAGGTCTACCTGTGTTGATTCTAAGCTTCCTGGACCAACCGGAAGTGGTTAAAATCACCCTAAAAGTGTTTTTCCATTACCTGCCTGCAGTTTGATAGACATAGTGCATTCAACCCTGTGTAAATCAGTCAATTCTTAACGTAAGGACTTAAAACTCAGGATTCTGTAAAAGCATAGCCCAGTGAGGATATGTGTTGACTTATAGCTTCCTGTGCCAACCGGAAGTGCCTTAATTGGTGTCTCAGGGGCTGTTTCGAGGGGTTAAAAAAGTCAGATCTGTCCAAAACTTCATATGTGTGATTAGGCAACCCCATGAACTGTAAATCAGTCATTTTTCCCATAAAATTTCAAAGGAAAACTAAATCACACAGACACACAACTTGGAAGGAGGGACGTATTGGGGTTTGTAGAGACAGACATTGCCTCCAATAGTTAGCTTTGTTCGAGCTAAAAAAGAACCGTCAGACCTACAGTTCCGAAACTTTAGAAACCTGTTCTAGACCTCGGGTCGATAGTGCGTGGTGAGTTAGGTGGCTCTAGAAGGTTCTCGGACCGAGAAATAGCCTCGTACATTTGCAATGATTTCAATTCATTTTGACCATTACGAAAATGGCGACATTTAGAAAAGTCTCAGAGACACAAGACTAGGTGCATTGGAACCGGCTCGGCCCATAGAGACGGACCCCAACGTTTCGGTCCGATAGCTCATTCAAGGACCCCATAGCAAGGCATGGAAAAAAGTGGATTTTCAGCACCAATTAGGGTTTTACTCGGGCACCGAAGGACCTATCGAGCCGAAACTCGGGATTCGGGGTCGCCTCACATAGGCCTTCACATAATGTCTGACCTGGACCCGCAGCTAGAACGTAACTATGTGTTTTACGTTTTTATTATGTTTTAAACTAATGGCGCTGTGAATTATGGGCCTGCTCTGACATATGTGATAGTTGGCTTCTAAATGAGTTGGAAAAAGTGGGTTTGGTGTCAATTGGTATCAGTTTGGTGTCAGAATGACATCTAATTGACTGGTGGACACTGACTTGCTAGTTGACTTTTGTACATTAGCAATATGTTTAAACGGAGAGGGACCATCACCAAAATGGCATTCTGAAATCAACACAAAAAATGGCATCACCATAGTCTCCAGGCTGTGCAGAGTTCAACGAGACGCCCCGCTTGACCGTAGCTCGCTCTGAGTGCAGCGACCTTGAAAAAAAAGAAGGCGCAAAAGGAAGCCTGGCCCTCAATGTCATTTGCTTTTGGGTGACAGTGAGAGAACCGTTAGGGTGAGAAGCACAATTCGACCTCAGGTACGTTCCTAAGGTCCTTCCGATCCGTGCAAGCCTAACCTTGACCGTGTGGCATTAACCCTTAATAGTTAAAAGAAGGTGTTTACTTCAAAGAGTTTGCATTGACTTCTCTCCCCATAGGAATACATTGCCTTTACCCCTAAATTCAACCTGAAGTCTATATGGGTTATGAATGCCGTATGAACCTGTCTTTGGTAACAGTCCATCAGGCCAGTATGAGGTCTACCTGTGTTGATTCTAAGCTTCCTGGACCAACCGGAAGTGGTTAAAATCACCCTAAAAGTGTTTTTCCATTACCTGCCTGCAGTTTGATAGACATAGTGCATTCAACCCTGTGTAAATCAGTCAATTCTTAACGTAAGGACTTAAAACTCAGGATTCTGTAAAAGCATAGCCCAGTGAGGATATATGTTGACTTATAGCTTCCTGTGACAACCGGAAGTGCCTTAATTGGTGTCTCAGGGGCTGTTTCGAGGGGTTAAAAAAGTCAGATCTTTTCAAAACTTCATATGTGTGACTAGGTAACCCTCATGAACTGTAAATCAGTCATCTCTCCCAACAGATGTCAAAGAAAAGCTCTCACACGCACACACAGCAAGGATGGAGTGAAAAAGTGTGGTTCTCAAAGACACAGAGAGCAGGCAATGGCATAAACATAATGTCTAGGCCGTGCCGAGTTCAACGAGATATCCCGCTTGACCGTAGCTCGCTCGGTCTGAGCGCAGCGACCATTAGAAAAGTAGGCCCAAAATGAAGCCTGCCCCACAACGTCATTTGCTTTTGGGTGACAGTGAGAGAACCGTTAGGGTGAGAAGCACAATTCGACCTCAGGTACGTTCCTAAGGTCCTTCCGATCCGTGCAAGCCTAACCTTGACCGTGTGGCATTAACCCTTAATAGTTAAAAGAAGGTGTTTACTTCAAATAGTTTGCATTGACTTCTCTCCCCATAGGAATACATTGCCTGCACCCCTAAATTCAACCTGAAGTCTATATGGGTTATGAATGCCGTATGAACCTGTCTTTGGTAACAGTCCATCAGGCCAGTATGAGGTCTACCTGTGTTGATTCTAGGCTTCCTGGACCAACCGGAAGTGGTTAAAATCACCCTAAAATTGTTTTTCCATTACCTGCCTGCAGTTTGATAGACATAGTGCATTCAACCCTGTGTAAATCAGTCAATTCTTAACGTAAGGACTTAAAACTCAGGATTCTGTAAGTTTCTATGTCAATCAAGACATGGGTTTACTTATAGCTTCCTGTGCCAACCGGAAGTGCCTTTAATGATGTCACAGTGGCAGTTTCCAAGGGTTAAAAAGGTCAGATCTTTTCAAAACTTCATATGTGTGACTAGGTAACCCTCATGAACTGTAAATCAGTCATTTCTCCCAACAGATGTCAAAGAAAAGCTCTCACACGCACACACAGCAAGGCTGGAGTGAAAAAGTGCGGTTCTCAAAGACACAGAGAGCAGGCAATGGCATAAACATAATGTCTAGGCCGTGCCGAGTTCAACGAGATATCCCGCTTGACCGTAGCTCGCTCGGTCTGAGCGCAGCGACCATTAGAAAAGTAGGCCCAAAATGAAGCCTGCCCCACAACGTCATTTGCTTTTGGGTGACAGTGAGAGAACCGTTAGGGTGAGAAGCACAATTCGACCTCAGGTACGTTCCTAAGGTCCTTCCGATCCGTGCAAGCCTAACGTTGACCGTGTGGCATTAACCCTTAATAGTTAAAAGAAGGTGTTTACTTCAAATAGTTTGCATTGATTTCTCTCCCCATAGGAATACATTGCCTTTACCCCTAAATTCAACCTGAAGTCTATATGGGTTATGAATGCCGTATGAACCTGTCTTTGGTAACAGTCCATCAGGCCAGTATGAGGTCTACCTGTGTTGATTCTAGGCTTCCTGGACCAACCGGAAGTGGTTAAAATCACCCTAAAAGTGTTTTTCCATTACCTGCCTGCAGTTTGATAGACATAGTGCATTCAACCCTGTGTAAATCAGTCAATTCTTAACGTAAGGACTTAAAACTCAGGATTCTGTAAGTTTCTATGTCAATCAAGACATGGGTTTACTTATAGCTTCCTGTGCCAACCGGAAGTGCCTTTAATGATGTCACAGTGGCAGTTTCCAAGGGTTAAAAAGGTCAGATCTTTTCAAAACTTCATATGTGTGACTAGGTAACCCTCATGAACTGTAAATCAGTCATTTCTCCCAACAGATGTCAAAGAAAAGCTCTCACACGCACACACAGCAAGGCTGGAGTGAAAAGTGCGGTTCTCAAAGACACAGAGAGCAGGCAATGGCATAAACATAATGTCTAGGCCGTGCCGAGTTCAACGAGATATCCCGCTTGACCGTAGCTCGCTCGGTCTGAGCGCAGCGACCATTAGAAAAGTAGGCCCAAAATGAAGCCTGCCCCACAACGTCATTTGCTTTTGGGTGACAGTGAGAGAACCGTTAGGGTGAGAAGCACAATTCGACCTCAGGTACGTTCCTAAGGTCCTTCCGATCCGTGCAAGCCTAACGTTGACCGTGTGGCATTAACCCTTAATAGTTAAAAGAAGGTGTTTACTTCAAATAGTTTGCATTGATTTCTCTCCCCATAGGAATACATTGCCTTTACCCCTAAATTCAACCTGAAGTCTATATGGGTTATGAATGCCGTATGAACCTGTCTTTGGTAACAGTCCATCAGGCCAGTATGAGGTCTACCTGTGTTGATTCTAGGCTTCCTGGACCAACCGGAAGTGGTTAAAATCACCCTAAAAGTGTTTTTCCATTACCTGCCTGCAGTTTGATAGACATAGTGCATTCAACCCTGTGTAAATCAGTCAATTCTTAACGTAAGGACTTAAAACTCAGGATTCTGTAAGTTTCTATGTCAATCAAGACATGGGTTTACTTATAGCTTCCTGTGCCAACCGGAAGTGCCTTTAATGATGTCACAGTGGCAGTTTCCAAGGGTTAAAAAGGTCAGATCTTTTCAAAACTTCATATGTGTGACTAGGTAACCCTCATGAACTGTAAATCAGTCATTTCTCCCAACAGATGTCAAAGAAAAGCTCTCACACGCACACACAGCAAGGATGGAGTGAAAAAGTGCGGTTCTCAAAGACACAGAGAGCAGGCAATGGCATAAACATAATCTCTAGGCCGTGCCGAGTTCAACGAGATATCCCGCTTGACCGTAGCTCGCTCGGTCTGAGCGCAGCGACCATTAGAAAATTAGGCCCAAAATGAAGCCTGCCCCACAACGTCATTTGCTTTTGGGTGACAGTGAGAGAACCGTTAGGGTGAGAAGCACAATTCGACCTCAGGTACGTTCCTAAGGTCCTTCCGATCCGTGCAAGCCTAACCTTGACCGTGTGGCATTAACCCTTAATAGTTAAAAGAAGGTGTTTACTTCAAAGAGTTTGCATTGACTTCTCTCCCCATAGGAATACATTGCCTGAACCCCTAAATTCAACCTGAAGTCTATATGGGTTATGAATGCCGTATGAACCTGTCTTTGATGACAGTCCATCAGGCCAGTATGAGGTCTACCTGTGTTGATTCTAAGCTTCCTGGACCAACCGGAAGTGGTTAAAATCACCCTAAAAGTGTTTTTCCATTACCTGCCTGCAGTTTGATAGACATAGTGCATTCAACCCTGTGTAAATCAGTCAATTCTTAACGTAAGGACTTAAAACACAGGATTCTGTAAAAGCATAGCCCAGTGAGGATATGTGTTGACTTATAGCTTCCTGTGCCAACCGGAAGTGCCTTAATTGGTGTCTCAGGGGCTGTTTCGAGGGGTTAAAAAAGTCAGATCTGTCCAAAACTTCATATGTGTGATTAGGCAACCCCCATGAACTGTAAATCAGTCATTTTTCCCATAAAATTTCAAAGGAAAACTAAATCACACAGACACACAACTTGGAAGGAGGGACGTATTGGGGGTTGTAGAGACAGACAGTGCCTCCAATAGTTAGCTTTGTTCGAGCTAAAAAGAACCGTCAGACCTAGAGTTCCGAAACTTTAGAAACCTGTTCTAGACCTCGGGTCGATAGTGCGTGGTGAGTTAGGTGGCTCTAGAAGGTTCTCGGACCGAGAAATAGCCTCGTACATTTGCAATGATTTCAATTCATTTTGACCATTACGAAAATGGCGACATTTAGAAAAGTCTCAGAGACACAAGACTAGGTGCATTGGAACCGGCTCGGCCCATAGAGACGGACCCCAACGTTTCGGTCCGATAGCTCATTCAAGGACCCCATAGCAAGGCATGGAAAAAGTGGATTTTCAGCACCAATTAGGGTTTTACTCGGGCACCGAAGGACCTATCGAGCCGAAACTCGGGATTCGGGGTCGCCTCACATAGGCCTTCACATAATGTCTGACCTGGACCCGCAGCTAGAACGTAACTATGTGTTTTACGTTTTTATTATGTTTTAAACTAAAGGCGCTGTGAATTATGGGCCTGCTCTGACATATATGATAGTTGGCTTCTAAATGAGTTGGAAAAAGTGGGTTTGGTGTCAATTGGTATCAGTTTGGTGTCAAAATGACATCTAATTGACTGATGGACACTGACTTGCTAGTTGACTTTTGTACATTAGCAATATGTTTAAACGGAGAGGGACCATCACCAAAAGTGACATTCTGAAATCAACCCTAACGAGCCATGGAGATGAACCAGAATCACTGCCCAGCTATCCCGAGTTCATCGGGCCAGTCAATTTCACATTCCTGCAGGATTTTTATAGCATGACAAATTCGTGATGGTACCTGCCCATTGAACCATATTGCAAATGCACAGTGACTTTGCAAAAGTGAGAAAACATAAACAAATGGACATGATGAAATCAACACAACGAGTGATGGAAATGTACAACTATCACTGCTCGGCCATCCTGTGTCCATCAGACCAGTCAATTTTGCATTTTTGAGCATGTCAAATTTCATATGGTAAATGCACATTGAAACATATTGCAAATGCGCGCGCACTTGCAATATGATTCTATAGTGTAAAAACATCACCTAATGGACATGATGAAATCAACACAACGAGTGATGGAAATGTACAACTATCACTGCTCGGCCATCCTGTGTCCATCAGACCAGTCAATTTTGCATTTTTGAGCATGTCAAATTTCATATGGTAATGTTACATTGAAACATATTGCAAATGCGCGTGCATTTGCAATATGATTCTATAGTGTAAAAACATCACCTAATGGACATGATGAAATCAACACAACGAGTGATGGAAATGTACAACTATCACTGCCCGGCCATCCTGTGTTCCCATAGCGAGCATTAATATCAGAATGACCAGGATTTAAATGCATTTACAACCATATTTTAATTTTTGGGTTACCAGTTGCACAACATATTGCAAATGCACGTGCATTTGCAAATGAGTAGTGAAAACATCACCTAATGGACATGATGAAATCAACACAACAAGTGATGGAAATGTACAACTATCACTGCTCGGCCATCCTGTGTTCATCAGACCAGTCAATTTCACATTTGCAGGATTTTATAGCATGACAAATTCGTGATGGTACCTGCCCATTGAACCATATTGCAAATGCACAGTGACTTTGCAAAAGTGAGAAAACATAGTGAAAAAATCAAATGGACATGATGAAATCAACACAACGAGTGATGGAAATGTACAACTATCACTGCTCGGCCATCCTGTGTTCATCAGACCAGTCAATTTTGCATTTTTGAGCATTTCAAATTTCATATGGTAAATGCACATTGAAACATATTGCAAATGCGCGCGCACTTGCAATATGATTCTATAGTGAAAAAACATCACCTAATGGACATGATGAAATCAACACAACGAGTGATGGAAATGTACAACTATCACTGCTCGGCCATCCTGTGTCCATCAGACCAGTCAATTTTGCATTTTTGAGCATGTCAAATTTCATATGGTAAATGCACATTGAAACATATTGCAAATGCGCGCGCACTTGCAATATGATTCTATAGTGTAAAAACATCACCTAATGGACATGATGAAATCAACACAACGAGTGATGGAAATGTACAACTATCACTGCCCGGCCATCCTGTGTTCCCATAGCGAGCATTAATATCAGAATGACCGGTAAATGCATTTACAACCATATTTTCAATTTTTGGGTTACCAGTTGCACAACAATGCACGTGCATTTGCAATATGATTCTATAGTGTAAAAACATCACCTAATGGACATGATGAAATCAACACAACAAGTGATGGAAATGTACAACTATCACTGCTCGGCCATCCTGTGTTCATCAGACCAGTCAATTTCACATTCCTGCAGGATTTTTATAGCATGACAACCATGATGGTACCTGCCCATTGAACCATATTGCAAATGCACAGTGACTTTGCAAAAGTGAGAAAACATAAACAAATGGACATGATGAAATCAACACAACAGGTGATGGAAATGTACAACTATCACTGCTCAGCCATCCTGTGTTCATCAGACCAGTCAATTTTGCATTTTTGAGCATGTCAAATTTCATATGGTAAATGCACATTGAAACATATTGCAAATGCGCAGTGCACTTGCAATATGATTCTATAGTGAAAAAACATCACCTAATGGACATGATGAAATCAACACAACGAGTGATGGAAATGTACAACTATCACTGCTCGGCCATCCTGTGTCCATCAGACCAGTCAATTTTGCATTTTTGAGCATGTCAAATTTCATATGGTAAATGCACATTGAAACATATTGCAAATGCGCGCGCACTTGCAATATGATTCTATAGTGTAAAAACATCACCTAATGGACATGATGAAATCAACACAACGAGTGATGGAAATGTACAACTATCACTGCTCGGCCATCCTGTGTTCCATCAGCATTAATATCAGAATTAAATGCATTCACAACCATATTTTCATTTTTGGGTTACCAGGTGCCTATTTTCAATCACCAGTTGCATTTGCAATATGATTCCATCAGAATAAAAACAGTCCATAATGGACATGATGAACTCCCCCAAGATGATGGAAATGTACCTATCACTGGGTATCCTCCCATAGCGGGCATGGATAATAGGAGACCGGTAAATGCATTTACAACCATATTTTAATTTTTGGGTTACCAGTTGCACAACAATGCACGTGCATTTGCAATATGATTCTATAGTGAAAAACATCACCTAATGGACATGATGAAATCAACACAACAAGTGATGGAAATGTACAACTATCACTGCTCGGCCATCCTGTGTCCATCAGACCAGTCAATTTCACATTTGCATTTTTGAGCATTTCAAATTTCATATGGTAAATGCACATTGAAACATATTGCAAATGCACAGTGACTTTGCAATAAATAGTGAAAAACATCACCAAATGGACATGATGAAATCAACACAACGAGTGATGGAAATGTACAACTATCACTGCTCAGCCATCCTGTGTCCATCAGACCAGTCAATTTTGCATTTTTGAGCATTTCAAATTTCATATGGTAAATGTTACATTGAAACATATTGCAAATGCGCGTGCATTTGCAATATGATTCTATAGTGTAAAAACATCACCTAATGGACATGATGAAATCAACACAACGAGTGATGGAAATGTACAACTATCACTGCCCGGCCATCCTGTGTTCCATCAGACCAGTCATTTTGCAGAATTTTTGTAAATGCATTACAAATATTTTTATTTATGGGTTACCATTGAAACATATTGCAAATGCACGTGCATTTGCAATATGATTCTATAGTGTAAAAACATCACCTAATGGACATGATGAAATCAACACAACAAGTGATGGAAATGTACAACTATCACTGCCCGGCCATCCTGTGTTCCCATAGCGACCAGTCAATCAGAATTCCTGCAGGATTTTATAGCATATTTTTATTTTTGGGTTGAACCAGTTGCACAACAATGCACGTGCATTTGCAAATGAAGTGAAAAACATCACAAATGGACATGATGAAATCAACACAACAGGTGATGGAAATGTACAACTATCACTGCTCAGCCATCCTGTGTTCATCAGACCAGTCAATTTTGCATTTTTGAGCATGTCAAATTTCATATGGTAAATGCACATTGAAACATATTGCAAATGCACGTGCACTTGCAATATGATTATATAGTGAAAAAACATCACAAAATGGACATGATGAAGTCAACACAACGAGTGATGGAAAGGAACAACTATCACTGCCCGGCCATCCCGAGTTCATCAGGCCAGTCAATTTTGCATTTCTGCAGGATTTTTGAGCATGTCAAATTTCTTACGTCATTTGGCCCACAAAAAAATCCTTATGCACAATTTAAAAAATATAAAAAAATATGATAATAAAATTGGACAAAAGTATATTCATACAGTTCTTACACATGTGTAATTGACAAAAAATTGAAAGAATTTCAAAAACGGTCCAGAAAGCACTTTTTAAGGGTGTGTGAAGTTTTTACAAAATTTTGACATTTTTGACTTTTGACTTTGACTTCCTATGAAATCATATTGGAATTGGACAAAACATATTCCTTATGCGCATGTAAAAAAAAAAAAAATTATGATAATAAAATTGGACAAAAGTATATTCATACAGTTCTTACACATGTGTAATTGACAAAAAATCGAAAGAATTTCGAAAAACGGTCCAGAAAGCACTTTTTATGGGTGTGTGAAGTTTTTACAAAATTTTGACATTTTTGACTTTTGACTTTTGACTTCCTATGAAATCATATTGGAATTGGACAAAACATATTCCTTATGCGCATATAAAAAAATTAAAAAAATTATGATAATAAAATTGGACAAAAGTATATTCATACAGTTCTTACACATGTGTAATTGACAAAAATCGAAAGAATTTCGAAAAACGGTCCAGAAAGCACTTTTTATGGGTGTGTGAAGTTTTTACAAAATTTTGACATTTTTGACTTTTGACTTTTGACTTCCTATGAAATCATATTGGAATTGGACAAAACATATTCCTTATGCGCATATAAAAAAATTAAAAAAAAATTATGATAATAAAATTGGACAAAAGTATATTCATACAGTTCTTACACATGTGTAATTGACAAAAAAATCGAAAGAATTTCGAAAAACGGTCCAGAAAGCACTTTTTAAGGGGTGATAAGTTTTTGAAAAAAAGTTCATTTTTTCAAAATTTTACTTTTGGACATTAATTTGGGTTACATATCCAATATGAAAAACCCCGGTGGAGCGCATTTGCCCCTGTTGAATTTTTTAAAGTGTTACAACTGGCAATTACCATATGGCATTTGCAATACACTTTGGATGAATCAACGCCGAATTGGGTGGTATTGGCCAATGTGTATATGGTTTGTCCGATGCCAATGACATGCCATTCATTTTTGTCCAATACAGGGGG